>NW_027206919.1:0-129227 GCF_032191515.1 Phaenicophaeus curvirostris
CCTATCCTAAAGCTTGCTGTTAGGAGGGAATCTGCAGCTTGCAGTGAAAGCGCTTCCAGAGGGGAGTCTAACGAGGGCAAATATTTGATGGTAGCAGCTTCCCTGCGGGAGATAGTCTCTTTGCCAAAATCGCATTATTAGGCGAAAGTAAGTTACAATTCAGTACCCTATCCTAAGGCTTGCTGTTAGGAGGGAATCTGCAGCTTGCAGTGAAAGCGCTTCCAGAGGGGAGTCTAATGAGGGCAAACATTTGATGGTAGCAGCTTCCCTGCGGGAGATACTCTCATTGCCAAATCGCATTATTAGGCGAAAGTAAGTTACAATTCAGTACCCTATCCTAAAGCTTGCTGTTAGGAGGGAATCTGCAGCTTGCAGTGAAAGCGCTTCCAGAGGGGAGTCTAATGAGGGCAAACATTTGATGGTAGCAGCTTCCCTGCAGGAGATACTCTCTTTGCCAAAATTGCATTATTAGGCAAAAGTAAGTTACAATTCAGTACCCTATCCTAAAGCTTGCTGTTAGGAGGGAATCTGCAGCTTGCAGTGAAAGCGCTTCCAGAGGGGAGTCTAATGAGGGCAAACATTTGATGGTAGCAGCTTCCCTGCGGGAGATAGTCTCTTTGCCAAAATCGCATTATTAGGCGAAAGTAATTTTACAATTCAGTACCCTATCCTAAAGCTTGCTGTTAGGAGGGAATCTGCAGCTTGCAGTGAAAGCGCTTCCAGAGGGGAGTCTAATGAGGGCAAAGATTTGATGGTAGCAGCTTCCTGCGGGAGATAGTCTCTTTGCCAAAATCGCATTATTAGGCAAAAGTAAGTTACAATTCAGTACCCTATCCTAAAGCTTGCTGTTAGGAGGGAATCTGCAGTCTTGCAGTGAAAGCGCTTCCAGAGGGGAGTCTAATGAGGGCAAAGATTTGATGGTAGCAGCTTCCCTGCGGGAGATACTCTCTTGGCCAAAATCGCATTATTAGGCGAAAGTAAGTTACAATTCAGTACCATATCCTAAAGCTTGCTGTTAGGAGGGAATCTGCAGCTTGCAGTGGAAAGCGCTTCCAGAGGGGAGTCTAATGAGGGCAAACATTTGATGGTAGCAGCTTCCCTGCGGGAGATAGTCTCTTTGCCAAATCGCATTATTAGGCGAAAGTAAGTTACAATTCAGTACCCTATCCTAAAGCTTGCTGTTAGGAGGGAATCTGCAGCTTGCAGTGAAAGCGCTTCCAGAGGGGAGTCTAATGAGGGCAAACATTTGATGTAGCAGCTTCCCTGCGGGAGATAGTCTCTTTGCCAAAATCGCATTATTAGGCGAAAGTAAGATACAATTCAGTACCCTATCCTAAAGCTTGCTGTCAGGAGGGAATCTGCAGCTTGCAGTGAAAGCGCTTCCAGAGGGGAGTCTAATGAGGGCAAAGATTTGATGGTAGCAGCTTCCCTGCGGGAGATACTCTCTTTGCCAAAATCGCATTATTAGGCGAAAGTAAGTTACAATTCAGTACCCTATCCTAAAGCTTGCTGTTAGGAGGGAATCTGCAGCTTGCAGTGAAAGCGCTTCCAGAGGGGAGTCTAATGAGGGCAAAGATTTGATGGTAGCAGCTTCCCTGCAGGAGATAGTCTGTTTGCCAAAATCGCATTATTAGGCGAAAGTAAGTTACAATTCAGTACCTATCCTAAAGCTTGCTGTTAGGAGGGAATCTGCAGCTTGCAGTGAAAGCGCTTCCAGAGGGGAGTCTAATGAGGGCAAACATTTGATGGTAGCAGCTTCCTGCGGGAGATACTCTCTTTGCCAAAATCGCATTATTAGGCGAAAGTAAGTTACAATTCAGTACCCTATCCTAAAGCTTGCTGTTAGGAGGGAATCTGCAGCTTGCAGTGAAAGCGCTTCCAGAGGGGAGTCTATCGAGGGCAAAGATTTGATGGTAGCAGCTTCCCTGCGGGAGATAGTCTCTTTGCCAAAATCGCATTATTAGGCGAAAGTAAGTTACAATTCAGTACCCTATCCTAAAGCTTGCTGTTAGGAGGGAATCTGCAGCTTGCAGTGAAAGCGCTTCCAGAGGGGAGTCTAAGGAGGCAAAGATTTGATGGTAGCAGCTTCCCTGCGGGAGATAGTCTCTTTGCCAAAATCGCATTATTAGGCGAAAGTAAGTTACAATTCAGTACCCTATCCTAAAGCTTGCTGTTAGGAGGGAATCTGCAGCTTGCAGTGAAAGCGCTTCCAGAGGGGAGTCTAATGAGGGGCAAACATTTGATGGTAGCAGCTTCCTGCGGGAGATAGTCTCTTTGCCAAAATCGCATTATTAGGCGAAAGTAAGTTACAATTCAGTACCCTATCCTAAGCTTGCTGTTAGGAGGGAATCTGCAGCTTGCAGTGAAAGCGCTTCCAGAGGGGAGTCTAATGAGGGCAAACATTTGATGTAGCAGCTTCCTGCGGGAGATAGTCTCTTTGCCAAAATCGCATTATTAGGCGAAAGTAAGTTACAATTCAGTACCCTATCCTAAAGCTTGCTGTTAGGAGGGAATCTGCAGCTTACAGTGAAAGCGCTTCCAGAGGGGAGTCTAATGAGGGCAAACATTTGATGGTAGCAGCTTCCCTGCGGGAGATACTCTCTTTGCCAAAATCGCATTTTTAGGTGAAAGTAAGTTACAATTCAGTACCCTATCCTAAAGCTTGCTGTTAGGAGGGAATCTGCAGCTTGCAGTGAAAGCGCTTCCAGAGGGGAGTCTAATGAGGGCAAACATTTGATGGTAGCAGCTTCCCTGCGGGAGATACTCTCATTGCCAAAATCGCATTTTTAGGTGAAAGTAAGTTACAATTCAGTACCCTATCCTAAAGCTTGCTGTTAGGAGGGAATCTGCAGCTTGCAGTGAAAGCGCTTCCAGAGGGGAGTCTAACGAGGGCAAACATTTGATGGTAGCAGCTTCCCTGCGGGAGATACTCTCTTTGCCAAAATCGCATTATTAGGCGAAAGTAAGTTACAATTCAGTACCTTATGCTAAAGCTTGCTGTAGGAGGGAATCTGCAGCTTGCAGTGAAAGCGCTTCCAGAGGGGAGTCTAACGAGGGCAAATATTTGATGGTAGCAGCTTCCCTGCGGGAGATACTCTCTTTGCCAAAATCGCATTATTAGGCGAAAGTAAGTTACAATTCAGTACCCTATCCTAAAGCTTGCTGTTAGGAGGGAATCTGCAGCTTGCAGTGAAAGCGCTTCCAGAGGGGAGTCTAATGAGGGCAAACATTTGATGGTAGCAGCTTCCTTGCGGGAGATAGTCTCTTTGCCAAAATCGCATTATTAGGCGAAAGTAAGTTACAATTCAGTACCCTATCCTAAAGATTGCTGTTAGGAGGGAATCTGCAGCTTGCAGTGAAAGCGCTTCCAGAGGGGAGTCTAATGAGGGCAAACATTTGCTGGTAGCAGCTTCCTTGCAGGAGATACTCTCTTTGCCAAAATCGCATTATTAGGCGAAAGTAAGTTACAATTCAGTACCCTATCCTAAAGCTTGCTGTTAGGAGGGAATCTGCAGCTTGCAGTGAAAGCGCTTCCAGAGGGGAGTCTAATGAGGGCAAACATTTGATGGTAGCAGCTTCCCTGCGGGAGATACTCTCTTTGCCAAAATCGCATTATTAGGCGAAAGTAAGTTACAATTCAGTACCCTATCCTAAAGCTTGCTGTTAGGAGGGAATCTGCAGCTTGCAGTGAGAGCGCTTCCAGAGGGGAGTCTATCGAGGGCAAAGATTTGATGGTAGCAGCTTCCCTGCGGGAGATACTCTCTTTGCCAAAATCGCATTATTAGGCGAAAGTAAGTTACAATTCAGTACCCTATCCTAAAGCTTGCTGTTAGGAGGGAATCTGCAGCTTGCAGTGAAAGCGCTTCCAGAGGGGAGTCTAATGAGGGCAAACATTTGATGGTAGCAGCTTCCCTGCGGGAGATAGTCTCTTTGCCAAAATTTCCTTATTAGGCGAAAGTAAGTTACAATTCAGTACCCTATCCTAAAGCTTGCTGTTAGGAGGGAATCTGCAGCTTACAGTGAAAGCGCTTCCAGAGGGGAGTCTTATGAGGGCAAACATTTGATGGTAGCAGCTTCCCTGCGGGAGATACTCTCTTTGCCAAAATCGCATTATTAGGCGAAAGTAAGTTACAATTCAGTACCCTATCCTAAAGCTTGCTGTTAGGAGGGAATCTGCAGCTTGCAGTGAAAGCGCTTCCAGAGGGGAGTCTAACGAGGGCAAACATTTGATGGTAGCAGCTTCCCTGCGGGAGATAGTCTCTTTGCCAAAATCGCATTATTAGGCGAAAGTAAGTTACAATTCAGTACCCTATCCTAAAGCTTGCTGTTAGGAGGGAATCTGCAGCTTGCAGTGAAAGCGCTTCCAGAGGGGAGTCTAATGAGGGCAAACATTTGATGGTAGCAGCTTCCCTGCGGGAGATAGTCTCTTTGCCAAAATCGCATTATTAGGCGAAAGTAAGTTACAATTCAGGACCCTATCCTAAAGCTTGCTGTTAGGAGGGAATCTGCAGCTTGCAGTGAAAGCGCGTCCAGAGGGGAGTCTAATGAGGGCAAACATTTGATGGTAGCAGCTTCCCTGCGGGAGATACTCTCTTTGCCAAAATCGCATTATTAGGCGAAAGTAAGTTACAATTCAGTACCCTATCCTAAAGCTTGCTGTTAGGAGGGAATCTGCAGCTTGCAGTGAAAGCGCTTCCAGAGGGGAGTCTAATGAGGGCAAACATTTGATGGTAGCAGCTTCCCTGCGGGAGATAGTCTCTTTGCCAAAATCGCATTATTAGGCGAAAGTAAGTTACAATTCAGTACCCTATCCTAAAGCTTGCTGTTAGGAGGGAATCTGCAGCTTGCAGTGAAAGCGCTTCCAGAGGGGAGTCTAACGAGGGCAAACATTTGATGGTAGCAGCTTCCCTGCGGGAGATAGTCTCTTTGCCAAAATCGCATTATTAGGCGAAAGTAAGTTACAATTCAGTACCCTATCCTAAAGCTTGCTGTTAGGAGGGAATCTGCAGCTTGCAGTGAAAGCGCTTCCAGAGGGGAGTCTAATGAGGGCAAACATTTGATGGTAGCAGCTTCCCTGCGGGAGATAGTCTCTTTGCCAAAATCGCATTATTAGGCGAAAGTAAGTTACAATTCAGGACCCTATCCTAAAGCTTGCTGTTAGGAGGGAATCTGCAGCTTGCAGTGAAAGCGCGTCCAGAGGGGAGTCTAATGAGGGCAAACATTTGATGGTAGCAGCTTCCCTGCGGGAGATACTCTCTTTGCCAAAATCGCATTATTAGGCGAAAGTAAGTTACAATTCAGTACCCTATCCTAAAGCTTGCTGTTAGGAGGGAATCTGCAGCTTGCAGTGAAAGCGCTTCCAGAGGGGAGTCTAATGAGGGCAAACATTTGATGGTAGCAGCTTCCCTGCGGGAGATAGTCTCTTTGCCAAAATCGCATTATTAGGCGAAAGTAAGTTACAATTCAGTACCCTATCCTAAAGCTTGCTGTTAGGAGGGAATCTGCAGCTTACAGTGAAAGCGCTTCCAGAGGGGAGTCTAATGAGGGCAAAGATTTGATGGTAGCAGCTTCCCTGCGGGAGATACTCTCATTGCCAAAATCGCATTTTTAGGTGAAAGTAAGTTACAATTCAGTACCCTATCCTAAAGCTTGCTGTTAGGAGGGAATCTGCAGCTTGCAGTGAAAGCGCTTCCAGAGGGGAGTCTAACGAGGGCAAATATTTGATGGTAGCAGCTTCCCTGCGGGAGATAGTCTCTTTGCCAAAATCGCATTATTAGGCGAAAGTAAGTTACAATTCAGTACCCTATCCTAAGGCTTGCTGTTAGGAGGGAATCTGCAGCTTGCAGTGAAAGCGCTTCCAGAGGGGAGTCTAATGAGGGCAAACATTTGATGGTAGCATCTTCCCTGCGGGAGATACTCTCATTGCCAAAATCGCATTATTAGGCGAAAGTAAGTTACAATTCAGTACCTTATCCTAAAGCTTGCTGTTAGGAGGGAATCTGCAGCTTGCAGTGAAAGCGCTTCCAGAGGGGAGTCTAACGAGGGCAAATATTTGATGGTAGCAGCTTCCCTGCGGGAGATACTCTCTTTGCCAAAATCGCATTATTAGGCGAAAGTAAGTTACAATTCAGTACCCTATCCTAAGGCTTGCTGTTAGGAGGGAATCTGCAGCTTGCATTGAAAGCGCTTCGAGAGGGGAGTCTAATGAGGGCAAACATTTGATGGTAGCAGCTTCCCTGCAGGAGATACTCTCTTTGCCAAAATTGCATTATTAGGCAAAGGTAAGTTACAATTCAGTACCCTATCCTAAAGCTTGCTGTTAGGAGGGAATCTGCAGCTTGCAGTGAAAGCGCTTCCAGAGGGGAGTCTAATGAGGGCAAACATTTGATGGTAGCAGCTTCCCTGCGGGAGATAGTCTCTTTGCCAAAATCGCATTATTAGGCGAAAGTAAGTTACAATTCAGTACCCTATCCTAAAGCTTGCTGTTAGGAGGGAATCTGCAGCTTGCAGTGAAAGCGCTTCCAGAGGGGAGTCTAATGAGGGCAAAGATTTGATGGTAGCAGCTTCCCTGCGGGAGATAGTCTCTTTGCCAAAATCGCATTATTAGGCGAAACTATGTTACAATTCAGTACCCTATCCTAAAGCTTGCTGTTAGGAGGGAATCTGCAGCTTGCAGTGAAAGCGCTTCCAGAGGGGAGTCTAATGAGGGCAAAGATTTGATGGTAGCAGCTTCCCTGCGGGAGATACTCTCTTTGCCAAAATCGCATTATTAGGCGAAAGTAAGTTACAATTCAGTACCTTATCCTAAAGCTTGCTGTTAGGAGGGAATCTGCAGCTTGCAGTGAAAGCGCTTCCAGAGGGGAGTCTAACGAGGGCAAATATTTGATGGTAGCAGCTTCCCTGCGGGAGATAGTCTCTTTGCCAAAATCGCATTATTAGGCGAAAGTAAGTTACAATTCAGTACCCTATCCTAAGGCTTGCTGTTAGGAGGGAATCTGCAGCTTGCAGTGAAAGCGCTTCCAGAGGGGAGTCTAATGAGGGCAAAGATTTGATGGTAGCAGCTTCCCTGCGGGAGATAGTCTCTTTGCCAAAATCGCATTATTAGGCGAAAGTAAGTTACAATTCAGTACCCTATCCTAAAGCTTGCTGTTAGGAGGGAATCTGCAGCTTGCAGTGAAAGCGCTTCCAGAGGGGAGTCTAATGAGGGCAAAGATTTGATGGTAGCAGCTTCCTTGCAGGAGATACTCTCTTTGCCAAAATCGCATTATTAGGCGAAAGTAAGTTACAATTCAGTACCCTATCCTAAAGCTTGCTGTTAGGAGGGAATCTGCAGCTTGCAGTGAAAGCGCTTCCAGAGGGGAGTCTAACGAGGGCAAAGATTTGATGGTAGCAGCTTCCCTGCGGGAGATACTCTCTTTGCCAAAATCGCAATATTAGGCGAAAGTAAGTTACAATTCAGTACCCTATCCTAAAGCTTGCTGTTAGGAGGGAATCTGCAGCTTGCAGTGAAAGCGCTTCCAGAGGGGAGTCTAATGAGGGCAAAGATTTGATGGTAGCAGCTTCCCTGCGGGAGATACTCTCTTTGCCAAAATCGCATTATTAGGCGAAAGTAAGTTACAATTCAGTACCCTATCCTAAGGCTTGCTGTTAGGAGGGAATCTGCAGCTTGCAGTGAAAGCGCTTCCAGAGGGGAGTCTAATGAGGGCAAAGATTTGATAGTAGCAGCTTCCCTGCGGGAGATAGTCTCTTTGCCAAAATCGCATTATTAGGCGAAAGTAAGTTACAATTCAGTACCCTATCCTAAAGCTTGCTGTTAGGAGGGAATCTGCAGCTTGCAGTGAAAGCGCTTCCAGAGGGGAGTCTAATGAGGGCAAACTTTTGATGGTAGCAGCTTCCCTGCGGGAGATACTCTCTTTGCCAAAATCGCATTATTAGGCGAAAGTAATTTACAATTCAGTACCCTATCCTAAAGCTTGCTGTTAGGAGGGAATCTGCAGCTTGCAGTGAAAGCGCTTCCAGAGGGGAGTCTAATGAGGGCAAACATTTGATGGTAGTAGATTCCCTGCGGGAGATACTCTCATTGCCAAAATCGCATTATTAGGCGAAAGTAAGTTACAATTCAGTACCCTATCCTAAAGCTTGCTGTTAGGAGGGAATCTGCAGCTTGCAGTGAAAGCGCTTCCAGAGGGGAGTCTATCGAGGGCAAACATTTGATGGTAGAAGCTTCCCTGCGGGAGATACTCTCTTTGCCAAAATCGCATTATTAGGCGAAAGTAAGTTACAATTCAGTACCCTATCCTAAAGCTTGCTGTTAGGAGGGAATCTGCAGCTTGCAGTGAAAGCGCTTCCAGAGGGGAGTCTAATGAGGGCAAACATTTGATGGTAGCAGCTTCCCTGCGGGAGATACTCTCATTGCCAAAATCGCATTTTTAGGTGAAAGTAAGTTACAATTCAGTACCCTATCCTAAAGCTTGCTGTTAGGAGGGAATCTGCAGCTTGCAGTGAAAGCGCTTCCAGAGGGGAGTCTAATGAGGGCAAACATTTGATGGTAGCAGCTTCCCTGCGGGAGATACTCTCTTTGCCAAAATCGCATTATTAGGCGAAAGTAAGTTACAATTCAGTACCTTATCCTAAAGCTTGCTGTTAGGAGGGAATCTGCAGCTTGCAGTGAAAGCGCTTCCAGAGGGGAGTCTAACGAGGGCAAATATTTGATGGTAGCAGCTTCCCTGCGGGAGATAGTCTCTTTGCCAAAATCGCATTATTAGGCGAAAGTAAGTTACAATTCAGTACCCTATCCTAAGGCTTGCTGTTAGGAGGGAATCTGCAGCTTGCAGTGAAAGCGCTTCCAGAGGGGAGTCTAATGAGGGCAAACATTTGATGGTAGCAGCTTCCCTGCGGGAGATACTCTCATTGCCAAAATCGCATTATTAGGCGAAAGTAAGTTACAATTCAGTACCCTATCCTAAAGCTTGCTGTTAGGAGGGAATCTGCAGCTTGCAGTGAAAGCGCTTCCAGAGGGGAGTCTAATGAGGGCAAACATTTGATGGTAGCAGCTTCCCTGCAGGAGATACTCTCTTTGCCAAAATTGCATTATTAGGCAAAAGTAAGTTACAATTCAGTACCCTATCCTAAAGCTTGCTGTTAGGAGGGAATCTGCAGCTTGCAGTGAAAGCGCTTCCAGAGGGGAGTCTAATGAGGGCAAACATTTGATGGTAGCAGCTTCCCTGCGGGAGATAGTCTCTTTGCCAAAATCGCATTATTAGGCGAAAGTAATTTACAATTCAGTACCCTATCCTAAAGCTTGCTGTTAGGAGGGAATCTGCAGCTTGCAGTGAAAGCGCTTCCAGAGGGGAGTCTAATGAGGGCAAAGATTTGATGGTAGCAGCTTCCCTGCGGGAGATAGTCTCTTTGCCAAAATCGCATTATTAGGCAAAAGTAAGTTACAATTCAGTACCCTATCCTAAAGCTTGCTGTTAGGAGGGAATCTGCAGCTTGCAGTGAAAGCGCTTCCAGAGGGGAGTCTAATGAGGGCAAAGATTTGATGGTAGCAGCTTCCCTGCGGGAGATACTCTCTTGGCCAAAATCGCATTATTAGGCGAAAGTAAGTTACAATTCAGTACCCTATCCTAAAGCTTGCTGTTAGGAGGGAATCTGCAGCTTGCAGTGAAAGCGCTTCCAGAGGGGAGTCTAATGAGGGCAAACATTTGATGGTAGCAGCTTCCCTGCGGGAGATAGTCTCTTTGCCAAAATCGCATTATTAGGCGAAAGTAAGTTACAATTCAGTACCCTATCCTAAAGCTTGCTGTCAGGAGGGAATCTGCAGCTTGCAGTGAAAGCGCTTCCAGAGGGGAGTCTAATGAGGGCAAAGATTTGATGGTAGCAGCTTCCCTGCGGGAGATACTCTCTTTGCCAAAATCGCATTATTAGGCGAAAGTAAGTTACAATTCAGTACCCTATCCTAAAGCTTGCTGTTAGGAGGGAATCTGCAGCTTGCAGTGAAAGCGCTTCCAGAGGGGAGTCTAATGAGGGCAAAGATTTGATGGTAGCAGCTTCCCTGCAGGAGATAGTCTGTTTGCCAAAATCGCATTATTAGGCGAAAGTAAGTTACAATTCAGTACCCTATCCTAAAGCTTGCTGTTAGGAGGGAATCTGCAGCTTGCAGTGAAAGCGCTTCCAGAGGGGAGTCTAATGAGGGCAAACATTTGATGGTAGCAGCTTCCCTGCGGGAGATACTCTCTTTGCCAAAATCGCATTATTAGGCGAAAGTAAGTTACAATTCAGTACCCTATCCTAAAGCTTGCTGTTAGGAGGGAATCTGCAGCTTGCAGTGAAAGCGCTTCCAGAGGGGAGTCTATCGAGGGCAAAGATTTGATGGTAGCAGCTTCCCTGCGGGAGATAGTCTCTTTGCCAAAATCGCATTATTAGGCGAAAGTAAGTTACAATTCAGTACCCTATCCTAAAGCTTGCTGTTAGGAGGGAATCTGCAGCTTGCAGTGAAAGCGCTTCCAGAGGGGAGTCTAAGGAGGGCAAAGATTTGATGGTAGCAGCTTCCCTGCGGGAGATAGTCTCTTTGCCAAAATCGCATTATTAGGCGAAAGTAAGTTACAATTCAGTACCCTATCCTAAAGCTTGCTGTTAGGAGGGAATCTGCAGCTTGCAGTGAAAGCGCTTCCAGAGGGGAGTCTAATGAGGGCAAACATTTGATGGTAGCAGCTTCCCTGCGGGAGATAGTCTCTTTGCCAAAATCGCATTATTAGGCGAAAGTAAGTTACAATTCAGTACCCTATCCTAAAGCTTGCTGTTAGGAGGGAATCTGCAGCTTGCAGTGAAAGCGCTTCCAGAGGGGAGTCTAATGAGGGCAAACATTTGATGGTAGCAGCTTCCCTGCGGGAGATAGTCTCTTTGCCAAAATCGCATTATTAGGCGAAAGTAAGTTACAATTCAGTACCCTATCCTAAAGCTTGCTGTTAGGAGGGAATCTGCAGCTTACAGTGAAAGCGCTTCCAGAGGGGAGTCTAATGAGGGCAAACATTTGATGGTAGCAGCTTCCCTGCGGGAGATACTCTCTTTGCCAAAATCGCATTTTTAGGTGAAAGTAAGTTACAATTCAGTACCCTATCCTAAAGCTTGCTGTTAGGAGGGAATCTGCAGCTTGCAGTGAAAGCGCTTCCAGAGGGGAGTCTAATGAGGGCAAACATTTGATGGTAGCAGCTTCCCTGCGGGAGATACTCTCATTGCCAAAATCGCATTTTTAGGTGAAAGTAAGTTACAATTCAGTACCCTATCCTAAAGCTTGCTGTTAGGAGGGAATCTGCAGCTTGCAGTGAAAGCGCTTCCAGAGGGGAGTCTAACGAGGGCAAACATTTGATGGTAGCAGCTTCCCTGCGGGAGATACTCTCTTTGCCAAAATCGCATTATTAGGCGAAAGTAAGTTACAATTCAGTACCTTATGCTAAAGCTTGCTGTTAGGAGGGAATCTGCAGCTTGCAGTGAAAGCGCTTCCAGAGGGGAGTCTAACGAGGGCAAATATTTGATGGTAGCAGCTTCCCTGCGGGAGATACTCTCTTTGCCAAAATCGCATTATTAGGCGAAAGTAAGTTACAATTCAGTACCCTATCCTAAAGCTTGCTGTTAGGAGGGAATCTGCAGCTTGCAGTGAAAGCGCTTCCAGAGGGGAGTCTAATGAGGGCAAACATTTGATGGTAGCAGCTTCCTTGCGGGAGATAGTCTCTTTGCCAAAATCGCATTATTAGGCGAAAGTAAGTTACAATTCAGTACCCTATCCTAAAGATTGCTGTTAGGAGGGAATCTGCAGCTTGCAGTGAAAGCGCTTCCAGAGGGGAGTCTAATGAGGGCAAACATTTGCTGGTAGCAGCTTCCTTGCAGGAGATACTCTCTTTGCCAAAATCGCATTATTAGGCGAAAGTAAGTTACAATTCAGTACCCTATCCTAAAGCTTGCTGTTAGGAGGGAATCTGCAGCTTGCAGTGAAAGCGCTTCCAGAGGGGAGTCTAATGAGGGCAAACATTTGATGGTAGCAGCTTCCCTGCGGGAGATACTCTCTTTGCCAAAATCGCATTATTAGGCGAAAGTAAGTTACAATTCAGTACCCTATCCTAAAGCTTGCTGTTAGGAGGGAATCTGCAGCTTGCAGTGAGAGCGCTTCCAGAGGGGAGTCTATCGAGGGCAAAGATTTGATGGTAGCAGCTTCCCTGCGGGAGATACTCTCTTTGCCAAAATCGCATTATTAGGCGAAAGTAAGTTACAATTCAGTACCCTATCCTAAAGCTTGCTGTTAGGAGGGAATCTGCAGCTTGCAGTGAAAGCGCTTCCAGAGGGGAGTCTAATGAGGGCAAACATTTGATGGTAGCAGCTTCCCTGCGGGAGATAGTCTCTTTGCCAAAATTTCCTTATTAGGCGAAAGTAAGTTACAATTCAGTACCCTATCCTAAAGCTTGCTGTTAGGAGGGAATCTGCAGCTTACAGTGAAAGCGCTTCCAGAGGGGAGTCTTATGAGGGCAAACATTTGATGGTAGCAGCTTCCCTGCGGGAGATACTCTCTTTGCCAAAATCGCATTATTAGGCGAAAGTAAGTTACAATTCAGTACCCTATCCTAAAGCTTGCTGTTAGGAGGGAATCTGCAGCTTGCAGTGAAAGCGCTTCCAGAGGGGAGTCTAACGAGGGCAAACATTTGATGGTAGCAGCTTCCCTGCGGGAGATAGTCTCTTTGCCAAAATCGCATTATTAGGCGAAAGTAAGTTACAATTCAGTACCCTATCCTAAAGCTTGCTGTTAGGAGGGAATCTGCAGCTTGCAGTGAAAGCGCTTCCAGAGGGGAGTCTAATGAGGGCAAAGATTTGATGGTAGCAGCTTCCCTGCGGGAGATACTCTCTTGGCCAAAATCGCATTATTAGGCGAAAGTAAGTTACAATTCAGTACCCTATCCTAAAGCTTGCTGTTAGGAGGGAATCTGCAGCTTGCAGTGAAAGCGCTTCCAGAGGGGAGTCTAATGAGGGCAAACATTTGATGGTAGCAGCTTCCCTGCGGGAGATAGTCTCTTTGCCAAAATCGCATTATTAGGCAAAAGTAAGTTACAATTCAGTACCCTATCCTAAAGCTTGCTGTTAGGAGGGAATCTGCAGCTTGCAGTGAAAGCGCTTCCAGAGGGGAGTCTAATGAGGGCAAAGATTTGATGGTAGCAGCTTCCCTGCGGGAGATACTCTCATTGCCAAAATCGCATTATTAGGCGAAAGTAAGTTACAATTCAGTACCCTATCCTAAAGCTTGCTGTAAGGAGGGAATCTGCAGCTTGCAGTGAAAGCGCTTCCAGATGGGAGTCTAATGAGGGCAAACATTTGATGGTAGCAGCTTCCCTGCGGGAGATACTCTCTTTGCCAAAATCGCATTATTAGGCGAAAGTAAGTTACAATTCAGTACCCTATCCTAAAGCTTGCTGTTAGGAGGGAATCTGCAGCTTGCAGTGAAAGCGCTTCCAGAGGGGAGTCTATCGAGGGCAAAGATTTGATGGTAGCAGCTTCCCTGCGGGAGATAGTCTCTTTGCCAAAATCGCATTATTAGGCGAAAGTAAGTTACAATTCAGTACCCTATCCTAAAGCTTGCTGTTAGGAGGGAATCTGCAGCTTGCAGTGAAAGCGCTTCCAGAGGGGAGTCTAAGGAGGGCAAAGATTTGATGGTAGCAGCTTCCCTGCGGGAGATAGTCTCTTTGCCAAAATCGCATTATTAGGCGAAAGTAAGTTACAATTCAGTACCCTATCCTAAAGCTTGCTGTTAGGAGGGAATCTGCAGCTTGCAGTGAAAGCGCTTCCAGAGGGGAGTCTAATGAGGGCAAACATTTGATGGTAGCAGCTTCCCTGCGGGAGATAGTCTCTTTGCCAAAATCGCATTATTAGGCGAAAGTAAGTTACAATTCAGTACCCTATCCTAAAGCTTGCTGTTAGGAGGGAATCTGCAGCTTGCAGTTAATGCGCTTCGAGAGGGGAATGTAATGAGGGCAAACATTTGATGATAACAGCTTCCCTGCGGGAGATAGTCTCTTTGCCAAAATCGCATTATTAGGCGAAAGTAAGTTACAATTCAGTACCCTATCCTAAAGCTTGCTGTTAGGAGGGAATCTGCAGCTTGCAGTGAAAGCGCTTCCAGAGGGGAGTCTAATGAGGGCAAACATTTGATGGTAGCAGCTTCCCTGCGGGAGATACTCTCTTTGCCAAAATCGCATTTTTAGGTGAAAGTAAGTTACAATTCAGTACCCTATCCTAAAGCTTGCTGTTAGGAGGGAATCTGCAGCTTGCAGTGAAAGCGCTTCCAGAGGGGAGTCTAATGAGGGCAAACATTTGATGGTAGCAGCTTCCCTGCGGGAGATACTCTCATTGCCAAAATCGCATTTTTAGGTGAAAGTAAGTTACAATTCAGTACCCTATCCTAAAGCTTGCTGTTAGGAGGGAATCTGCAGCTTGCAGTGAAAGCGCTTCCAGAGGGGAGTCTAACGAGGGCAAACATTTGATGGTAGCAGCTTCCCTGCGGGAGATACTCTCTTTGCCAAAATCGCATTATTAGGCGAAAGTAAGTTACAATTCAGTACCTTATGCTAAAGCTTGCTGTTAGGAGGGAATCTGCAGCTTGCAGTGAAAGCGCTTCCAGAGGGGAGTCTAACGAGGGCAAATATTTGATGGTAGCAGCTTCCCTGCGGGAGATACTCTCTTTGCCAAAATCGCATTATTAGGCGAAAGTAAGTTACAATTCAGTACCCTATCCTAAAGCTTGCTGTTAGGAGGGAATCTGCAGCTTGCAGTGAAAGCGCTTCCAGAGGGGAGTCTAATGAGGGCAAACATTTGATGGTAGCAGCTTCCTTGCGGGAGATACTCTCTTTGCCAAAATCGCATTATTAGGCGAAAGTAAGTTACAATTCAGTACCCTATCCTAAAGATTGCTGTTAGGAGGGAATCTGCAGCTTGCAGTGAAAGCGCTTCCAGAGGGGAGTCTAATGAGGGCAAACATTTGCTGGTAGCAGCTTCCTTGCAGGAGATACTCTCTTTGCCAAAATCGCATTATTAGGCGAAAGTAAGTTACAATTCAGTACCCTATCCTAAAGCTTGCTGTTAGGAGGGAATCTGCAGCTTGCAGTGAAAGCGCTTCCAGAGGGGAGTCTAATGAGGGCAAACATTTGATGGTAGCAGCTTCCCTGCGGGAGATAGTCTCTTTGCCAAAATCGCATTATTAGGCGAAAGTAAGTTACAATTCAGTACCCTATCCTAAAGCTTGCTGTTAGGAGGGAATCTGCAGCTTGCAGTGAGAGCGCTTCCAGAGGGGAGTCTATCGAGGGCAAAGATTTGATGGTAGCAGCTTCCCTGCGGGAGATACTCTCTTTGCCAAAATCGCATTATTAGGCGAAAGTAAGTTACAATTCAGTACCCTATCCTAAAGCTTGCTGTTAGGAGGGAATCTGCAGCTTGCAGTGAAAGCGCTTCCAGAGGGGAGTCTAATGAGGGCAAACATTTGATGGTAGCAGCTTCCCTGCGGGAGATAGTCTCTTTGCCAAAATTTCCTTATTAGGCGAAAGTAAGTTACAATTCAGTACCCTATCCTAAAGCTTGCTGTTAGGAGGGAATCTGCAGCTTGCAGTGAAAGCGCTTCCAGAGGGGAGTCTTATGAGGGCAAACATTTGATGGTAGCAGCTTCCCTGCGGGAGATACTCTCTTTGCCAAAATCGCATTATTAGGCGAAAGTAAGTTACAATTCAGTACCCTATCCTAAAGCTTGCTGTTAGGAGGGAATCTGCAGCTTGCAGTGAAAGCGCTTCCAGAGGGGAGTCTAATGAGGGCAAACATTTGATGGTAGCAGCTTCCCTGCGGGAGATACTCTCTTTGCCAAAATCGCATTATTAGGCGAAAGTAAGTTACAATTCAGTACCCTATCCTAAAGCTTGCTGTTAGGAGGGAATCTGCAGCTTGCAGTGAAAGCGCTTCCAGAGGGGAGTCTAATGAGGGCAAAGATTTGATGGTAGCAGCTTCCCTGCGGGAGATAGTCTCTTTGCCAAAATCGCATTATTAGGCGAAAGTAAGTTACAATTCAGTACCCTATCCTAAAGCTTGCTGTTAGGAGGGAATCTGCAGCTTGCAGTGAAAGCGCTTCCAGAGGGGAGTCTAATGAGGGCAAACATTTGATGGTAGCAGCTTCCCTGCGGGGGATACTCTCTTTGCCAAAATCGCATTATTAGGCGAAAGTAAGTTACAATTCAGTACCCTATCCTAAAGCTTGCTGTTAGGAGGGAATCTGCAGCTTGCAGTGAAAGCGCTTCCAGAGGGGAGTCTAATGAGGGCAAACATTTGATGGTAGCAGCTTCCCTGCGGGAGATAGTCTCTTTGCCAAAATCGCATTATTAGGCGAAAGTAAGTTACAATTCAGTACCCTATCCTAAAGCTTGCTGTTAGGAGGGAATCTGCAGCTTACAGTGAAAGCGCTTCCAGAGGGGAGTCTAATGAGGGCAAACATTTGATGGTAGCAGCTTCCCTGCGGGAGATACTCTCATTGCCAAAATCGCATTTTTAGGTGAAAGTAAGTTACAATTCAGTACCCTATCCTAAAGCTTGCTGTTAGGAGGGAATCTGCAGCTTGCAGTGAAAGCGCTTCCAGAGGGGAGTCTAATGAGGGCAAACATTTGATGGTAGCAGCTTCCCTGCGGGAGATACTCTCTTTGCCAAAATCGCATTATTAGGCGAAAGTAAGTTACAATTCAGTACCTTATCCTAAAGCTTGCTGTTAGGAGGGAATCTGCAGCTTGCAGTGAAAGCGCTTCCAGAGGGGAGTCTAACGAGGGCAAATATTTGATGGTAGCAGCTTCCCTGCGGGAGATACTCTCTTTGCCAAAATCGCATTATTAGGCGAAAGTAAGTTACAATTCAGTACCCTATCCTAAGGCTTGCTGTTAGGAGGGAATCTGCAGCTTGCAGTGAAAGCGCTTCGAGAGGGGAGTCTAATGAGGGCAAACATTTGATGGTAGCAGCTTCCCTGCAGGAGATACTCTCTTTGCCAAAATTGCATTATTAGGCAAAAGTAAGTTACAATTCAGTACCCTATCCTAAAGCTTGCTGTTAGGAGGGAATCTGCAGCTTGCAGTGAAAGCGCTTCCAGAGGGGAGTCTAATGAGGGCAAACATTTGATGGTAGCAGCTTCCCTGCGGGAGATAGTCTCTTTGCCAAAATCGCATTATTAGGCGAAAGTAAGTTACAATTCAGTACCCTATCCTAAAGCTTGCTGTTAGGAGGGAATCTGCAGCTTGCAGTGAAAGCGCTTCCAGAGGGGAGTCTAATGAGGGCAAAGATTTGATGGTAGCAGCTTCCCTGCGGGAGATAGTCTCTTTGCCAAAATCGCATTATTAGGCAAAAGTAAGTTACAATTCAGTACCCTATCCTAAAGCTTGCTGTTAGGAGGGAATCTGCAGCTTGCAGTGAAAGCGCTTCCAGAGGGGAGTCTAATGAGGGCAAACATTTGATGGTAGCAGCGTCCCTGCGGGAGATAGTCTCTTTGCCAAAATCGCATTATTAGGCGAAAGTAAGTTACAATTCAGTACCCTATCCTAAAGCTTGCTGTTAGGAGGGAATCTGCAGCTTGCAGTGAAAGCGCTTCCAGAGGGGAGTCTAATGAGGGCAAACATTTGATGGTAGCAGCTTCCCTGCGGGAGATAGTCTCTTTGCCAAAATCGCATTATTAGGCGAAAGTAAGTTACAATTCAGTACCCTATCCTAAAGCTTGCTGTTAGGAGGGAATCTGCAGCTTGCAGTGAAAGCGCTTCCAGAGGGGAGTCTAATGAGGGCAAACATTTGATGGTAGCAGCTTCCCTGCGGGAGATACTCTCATTGCCAAAATCGCATTATTAGGCGAAAGTAAGTTACAATTCAGTACCCTATCCTAAAGCTTGCTGTTAGGAGGGAATCTGCAGCTTGCAGTGAAAGCGCTTCCAGAGGGGAGTCTAACGAGGGCAAATATTTGATGGTAGCAGCTTCCCTGCGGGAGATACTCTCTTTGCCAAAATCGCATTATTAGGCGAAAGTAAGTTACAATTCAGTACCCTATCCTAAAGCTTGCTGTTAGGAGGGAATCTGCAGCTTGCAGTGAAAGCGCTTCCAGAGGGGAGTCTATCGAGGGCAAAGATTTGATGGTAGCAGCTTCCTTGCAGGAGATACTCTCTTTGCCAAAATCGCATTATTAGGCGAAAGTAAGTTACAATTCAGTACCCTATCCTAAAGCTTGCTGTTAGGAGGGAATCTGCAGCTTGCAGTGAAAGCGCTTCCAGAGGGGAGTCTAATGAGGGCAAACTTTTGATGGTAGCAGCTTCCCTGCTGGAGATATTCTCTTTGCCAAAATCGCATTATTAGGCGAAAGTAAGTTACAATTCAGTACCCTATCCTAAAGCTTGCTGTTAGGAGGGAATCTGCAGCTTGCAGTGAAAGCGCTTCCAGAGGGGAGTCTAATGAGGGCAAACTTTTGATGGTAGCAGCTTCCCTGCGGGAGATACTCTCTTTGCCAAAATCGCATTATTAGGCGAAAGTAAGTTACAATTCAGTACCCTATCCTAAAGCTTGCTGTTAGGAGGGAATCTGCAGCTTGCAGTGAAAGCGCTTCCAGAGGGGAGTCTAATGAGGGCAAACATTTGATGGTAGCAGCTTCCCTGCGGGAGATAGTCTCTTTGCCAAAATCGCATTATTAGGCGAAAGTAAGTTACAATTCAGTACCCTATCCTAAAGCTTGCTGTTAGGAGGGAATCTGCAGCTTGCAGTGAAAGCGCTTCCAGAGGGGAGTCTAATGAGGGCAAACATTTGATGGTAGCAGCTTCCCTGCGGGAGATAGTCTCTTTGCCAAAATCGCATTATTAGGCGAAAGTAAGTTACAATTCAGTACCCTATCCTAAAGCTTGCTGTTAGGAGGGAATCTGCAGCTTGCAGTGAAAGCGCTTCCAGAGGGGAGTCTAACGAGGGCAAACATTTGATGGTAGCAGCGTCCCTGCGGGAGATAGTCTCTTTGCCAAAATCGCATTATTAGGCGAAAGTAAGTTACAATTCAGTACCCTATCCTAAAGCTTCCTGTTAGGAGGGAATCTGCTGCTTGCAGTGAAAGCGCTTCCAGAGGGGAGTCTAATGAGGGCAAACATTTGATGGTAGCAACTTCCCTGCGGGAGATACTCTCTTTGCCAAAATCGCATTATTAGGCGAAAGTAAGTTACAATTCAGTACCCTATCCTAAAGCTTGCTGTTAGGAGGGAATCTGCAGCTTACAGTGAAAGCGCTTCCAGAGGGGAGTCTAATGAGGGCAAACATTTGATGGTAGCAGCTTCCCTGCGGGAGATACTCTCATTTCAAAAATCGCATTTTTAGGTGAAAGTAAGTTACAATTCAGTACCCTATCCTAAAGCTTGCTGTTAGGAGGGAATCTGCAGCTTGCAGTGAAAGCGCTTCCAGAGGGGAGTCTAATGAGGGCAAACATTTGATGGTAGCAGCTTCCCTGCGGGAGATAGTCTCTTTTCCAAAATCGCATTATTAGGCGAAAGTAAGTTACAATTCAGTACCCTATCCTAAAGCTTGCTGTTAGGAGGGAATCTGCAGCTTGCAGTGAAAGCGCTTCCAGAGGGGAGTCTAAGGAGGGCAAAGATTTGATGGTAGCAGCTTCCCTGCGGGAGATAGTCTCTTTGCCAAAATCGCATTATTAGGCGAAAGTAAGTTACAATTCAGTACCCTATCCTAAAGCTTGCTGTTAGGAGGGAATCTGCAGCTTGCAGTGAAAGCGCTTCCAGAGGGGAGTCTAATGAGGGCAAACATTTGATGGTAGCAGCTTCCCTGCGGGAGATAGTCTCTTTGCCAAAATCGCATTATTAGGCGAAAGTAAGTTACAATTCAGTACCCTATCCTAAAGCTTGCTGTTAGGAGGGAATCTGCAGCTTACAGTGAAAGCGCTTCCAGAGGGGAGTCTAATGAGGGCAAACATTTGATGGTAGCAGCTTCCCTGCGGGAGATACTCTCATTGCCAAAATCGCATTTTTAGGTGAAAGTAAGTTACAATTCAGTACCCTATCCTAAAGCTTGCTGTTAGGAGGGAATCTGCAGCTTGCAGTGAAAGCGCTTCCAGAGGGGAGTCTAATGAGGGCAAACATTTGATGGTAGCAGCTTCCCTGCGGGAGATACTCTCATTGCCAAAATCGCATTTTTAGGTGAAAGTAAGTTACAATTCAGTACCTTATCCTAAAGCTTGCTGTTAGGAGGGAATCTGCAGCTTGCAGTGAAAGCGCTTCCAGAGGGGAGTCTATCGAGGGCAAAGATTTGATGGTAGCAGCTTCCTTGCAGGAGATACTCTCTTTGCCAAAATCGCATTATTAGGCGAAAGTAAGTTACAATTCAGTACCCTATCCTAAAGCTTGCTGTTAGGAGGGAATCTGCAGCTTGCAGTGAAAGCGCTTCCAGAGGGGAGTCTAATGAGGGCAAACTTTTGATGGTAGCAGCTTCCCTGCTGGAGATATTCTCTTTGCCAAAATCGCATTATTAGGCGAAAGTAAGTTACAATTCAGTACCCTATCCTAAAGCTTGCTGTTAGGAGGGAATCTGCAGCTTGCAGTGAAAGCGCTTCCAGAGGGGAGTCTAATGAGGGCAAACTTTTGATGGTAGCAGCTTCCCTGCGGGAGATACTCTCTTTGCCAAAATCGCATTATTAGGCGAAAGTAAGTTACAATTCAGTACCCTATCCTAAAGCTTGCTGTTAGGAGGGAATCTGCAGCTTGCAGTGAAAGCGCTTCCAGAGGGGAGTCTAATGAGGGCAAACATTTGATGGTAGCAGCTTCCCTGCGGGAGATAGTCTCTTTGCCAAAATCGCATTATTAGGCGAAAGTAAGTTACAATTCAGTACCCTATCCTAAAGCTTGCTGTTAGGAGGGAATCTGCAGCTTGCAGTGAAAGCGCTTCCAGAGGGGAGTCTAATGAGGGCAAACATTTGATGGTAGCAGCTTCCCTGCGGGAGATAGTCTCTTTGCCAAAATCGCATTATTAGGCGAAAGTAAGTTACAATTCAGTACCCTATCCTAAAGCTTGCTGTTAGGAGGGAATCTGCAGCTTGCAGTGAAAGCGCTTCCAGAGGGGAGTCTAACGAGGGCAAACATTTGATGGTAGCAGCGTCCCTGCGGGAGATAGTCTCTTTGCCAAAATCGCATTATTAGGCGAAAGTAAGTTACAATTCAGTACCCTATCCTAAAGCTTGCTGTTAGGAGGGAATCTGCAGCTTGCAGTGAAAGCGCTTCCAGAGGGGAGTCTAATGAGGGCAAACATTTGATGGTAGCAACTTCCCTGCGGGAGATACTCTCTTTGCCAAAATCGCATTATTAGGCGAAAGTAAGTTACAATTCAGTACCCTATCCTAAAGCTTGCTGTTAGGAGGGAATCTGCAGCTTACAGTGAAAGCGCTTCCAGAGGGGAGTCTAATGAGGGCAAACATTTGATGGTAGCAGCTTCCCTGCGGGAGATACTCTCATTGCCAAAATCGCATTTTTAGGTGAAAGTAAGTTACAATTCAGTACCCTATCCTAAAGCTTGCTGTTAGGAGGGAATCTGCAGCTTGCAGTGAAAGCGCTTCCAGAGGGGAGTCTAATGAGGGCAAACATTTGATGGTAGCAGCTTCCCTGCGGGAGATAGTCTCTCTTCCAAAATCGCATTATTAGGCGAAAGTAAGTTACAATTCAGTACCCTATCCTAAAGCTTGCTGTTAGGAGGGAATCTGCAGCTTGCAGTGAAAGCGCTTCCAGAGGGGAGTCTAAGGAGGGCAAAGATTTGATGGTAGCAGCTTCCCTGCGGGAGATAGTCTCTTTGCCAAAATCGCATTATTAGGCGAAAGTAAGTTACAATTCAGTACCCTATCCTAAAGCTTGCTGTTAGGAGGGAATCTGCAGCTTGCAGTGAAAGCGCTTCCAGAGGGGAGTCTAATGAGGGCAAACATTTGATGGTAGCAGCTTCCCTGCGGGAGATACTCTCATTGCCAAAATCGCATTTTTAGGTGAAAGTAAGTTACAATTCAGTACCCTATCCTAAAGCTTGCTGTTAGGAGGGAATCTGCAGCTTGCAGTGAAAGCGCTTCCAGAGGGGAGTCTAATGAGGGCAAACATTTGATGGTAGCAGCTTCCCTGCGGGAGATACTCTCATTGCCAAAATCGCATTTTTAGGTGAAAGTAAGTTACAATTCAGTACCTTATCCTAAAGCTTGCTGTTAGGAGGGAATCTGCAGCTTGCAGTGAAAGCGGTTCCAGAGGGGAGTCTAACGAGGGCAAACATTTGATGGTAGCAGCTTCCCTGCGGGAGATACTCTCTTTGCCAAAATCGCATTATTAGGCGAAAGTAAGTTACAATTCAGTACCCTATCCTAAAGCTTGCTGTTAGGAGGGAATCTGCAGCTTGCAGTGAAAGCGCTTCCAGAGGGGAGTCTAATGAGGGCAAACATTTGATGGTAGCAGCTTCCCTGCTGGAGATACTCTCTTTGCCAAAATCGCATTATTAGGCAAAAGTAAGTTACAATTCAGTACCCTATCCTAAAGCTTGCTGTTAGGAGGGAATCTGCAGCTTGCAGTGAAAGCGCTTCCAGAGGGGAATCTATCGAGGGCAAAGATTTGATGGTAGCAGCTTCCCTGCGGGAGATACTCTCTTTGCCAAAATCGCATTATTAGGCGAAAGTAAGTTACAATTCAGTACCCTATCCTAAAGCTTGCTGTTAGGAGGGAATCTGCAGCTTGCAGTGAAAGCGCTTCCAGAGGGGAGTCTAATGAGGGCAAACATTTGATGGTAGCAGCTTCCCTGCGGGAGATAGTCTCTTTGCCAAAATCGCATTATTAGGCGAAAGTAAGTTACAATTCAGTACCCTATCCTAAAGCTTGCTGTTAGGAGGGAATCTGCAGCTTGCAGTGAGAGCGCTTCCAGAGGGGAGTCTATCGAGGGCAAAGATTTGATGGTAGCAGCTTCCCTGCGGGAGATACTCTCTTTGCCAAAATCGCATTATTAGGCGAAAGTAAGTTACAATTCAGTACCCTATCCTAAAGCTTGCTGTTAGGAGGGAATCTGCAGCTTGCAGTGAAAGCGCTTCCAGAGGGGAGTCTAATGAGGGCAAACATTTGATGGTAGCAGCTTCCCTGCGGGAGATACTCTCTTTGCCAAAATTTCCTTATTAGGCGAAAGTAAGTTACAATTCAGTACCCTATCCTAAAGCTTGCTGTTAGGAGGGAATCTGCAGCTTACAGTGAAAGCGCTTCCAGAGGGGAGTCTAATGAGGGCAAACATTTGATGGTAGCAGCTTCCCTGCGGGAGATACTCTCTTTGCCAAAATCGCATTATTAGGCGAAAGTAAGTTACAATTCAGTACCCTATCCTAAAGCTTGCTGTTAGGAGGGAATCTGCAGCTTGCAGTGAAAGCGCTTCCAGAGGGGAGTCTAATGAGGGCAAACATTTGATGGTAGCAGCTTCCCTGCGGGAGATACTCTCTTTGCCAAAATCGCATTATTAGGCGAAAGTAAGTTACAATTCAGTACCCTATCCTAAAGCTTGCTGTTAGGAGGGAATCTGCAGCTTGCAGTGAAAGCGCTTCCAGAGGGGAGTCTAATGAGGGCAAACATTTGAAGGTAGCAGCTTCCCTGCGGGAGATAGTCTCTTTGCCAAAATCGCATTATTAGGCGAAAGTAAGTTACAATTCAGTACCCTATCCTAAAGCTTGCTGTTAGGAGGGAATCTGCAGCTTGCAGTGAAAGCGCTTCCAGAGGGGAGTCTAACGAGGGCAAACATTTGATGGTAGCAGCGTCCCTGCGGGAGATAGTCTCTTTGCCAAAATCGCATTATTAGGCGAAAGTAAGTTACAATTCAGTACCCTATCCTAAAGCTTGCTGTTAGGAGGGAATCTGCAGCTTGCAGTGAAAGCGCTTCCAGAGGGGAGTCTAATGAGGGCAAACATTTGATGGTAGCAGCTTCCCTGCGGGAGATACTCTCATTGCCAAAATCGCATTATTAGGCGAAAGTAAGTTACAATTCAGTACCCTATCCTAAAGCTTGCTGTTAGGAGGGAATCTGCAGCTTGCAGTGAAAGCGCTTCCAGAGGGGAGTCTATCGAGGGCAAAGATTTGATGGTAGCAGCTTCCTTGCAGGAGATAGTCTCTTTGCCAAAATCGCATTATTAGGCGAAAGTAAGTTACAATTCAGTACCCTATCCTAAAGCTTGCTGTTAGGAGGGAATCTGCAGCTTGCAGTGAAAGCGCTTCCAGAGGGGAGTCTAATGAGGGCAAACATTTGATGGTAGCAGCTTCCCTGCGGGAGATATTCTCTTTGCCAAAATCGCATTATTAGGCGAAAGTAAGTTACAATTCAGTACCCTATCCTAAAGCTTGCTGTTAGGAGGGAATCTGCAGCTTGCAGTGAAAGCGCTTCCAGAGGGGAGTCTAACGAGGGCAAACATTTGATGGTAGCAGCGTCCCTGCGGGAGATACTCTCTTTGCCAAAATCGCATTATTAGGCGAAAGTAAGTTACAATTCAGTACCCTATCCTAAAGCTTGCTGTTAGGAGGGAATCTGCAGCTTACAGTGAAAGCGCTTCCAGAGGGGAGTCTAATGAGGGCAAACATTTGATGGTAGCAGCTTCCCTGCGGGAGATACTCTCATTGCAAAAATCGCATTTTTAGGTGAAAGTAAGTTACAATTCAGTACCCTATCCTAAAGCTTGCTGTTAGGAGGGAATCTGCAGCTTGCAGTGAAAGCGCTTCCAGAGGGGAGTCTAATGAGGGCAAACATTTGATGGTAGCAGCTTCCCTGCGGGAGATACTCTCTTTGCCAAAATCGCATTATTAGGCGAAAGTAAGTTACAATTCAGTACCTTATCCTAAAGCTTGCTGTTAGGAGGGAATCTGCAGCTTGCAGTGAAAGCGCTTCCAGAGGGGAGTCTAATGAGGGCAAACATTTGATGGTAGCAGCTTCCCTGCGGGAGATAGTCTCTTTGCCAAAATCGCATTATTAGGCGAAAGTAAGTTACAATTCAGTACCCTATCCTAAAGCTTGCTGTTAGGAGGGAATCTGCAGCTTGCAGTGAAAGCGCTTCCAGAGGGGAGTCTAATGAGGGCAAACATTTGATGGTAGCAGCTTCCCTGCAGGAGATACTCTCTTTGCCAAAATCGCATTATTAGGCGAAAGTAAGTTACAATTCAGTACCCTATCCTAAAGCTTGCTGTTAGGAGGGAATCTGCAGCTTGCAGTGAAAGCGCTTCCAGAGGGGAGTCTATCGAGGGCAAAGATTTGATGGTAGCAGCTTCCCTGCGGGAGATACTCTCTTTGCCAAAATCGCATTATTAGGCGAAAGTAAGTTACAATTCAGTACCCTATCCTAAAGCTTGCTGTTAGGAGGGAATCTGCAGCTTGCAGTGAAAGCGCTTCCAGAGGGGAGTCTAATGAGGGCAAACATTTGATGGTAGCAGCTTCCCTGCGGGAGATAGTCTCTTTGCCAAAATCGCATTATTAGGCGAAAGTAAGTTACAATTCAGTACCCTATCCTAAAGCTTGCTGTTAGGAGGGAATCTGCAGCTTGCAGTGAAAGCGCTTCCAGAGGGGAGTCTAATGAGGGCAAAGATTTGATGGTAGCAGCTTCCCTGCGGGAGATAGTCTCTTTGCCAAAATCGCATTATTAGGCGAAAGTAAGTTACAATTCAGTACCCTATCCTAAAGCTTGCTGTTAGGAGGGAATCTGCAGCTTGCAGTGAAAGCGCTTCCAGAGGCGAGTCTATCGAGGGCAAAGATTTCATGGTAGCAGCTTCCCTGCGGGAGATAGTCTCTTTGCCAAAATCGCATTATTAGGCGAAAGTAAGTTACAATTCAGTACCCTATCCTAAAGCTTGCTGTTAGGAGGGAATCTGCAGCTTGCAGTGAAAGCGCTTCCAGAGGGGAGTCTAATGAGGGCAAACATTTGATGGTAGCAGCTTCCCTGCGGGAGATAGTCTCTTTGCCAAAATCGCATTATTAGGCAAAAGTAAGTTACAATTCAGTACCCTATCCTAAAGCTTGCTGTTAGGAGGGAATCTGCAGCTTGCAGTGAAAGCGCTTCCAGAGGGGAGTCTATCGAGGGCAAACATTTGATGGTAGCAGCTTCCCTGCGGGAGATAGTCTCTTTGCCAAAATCGCATTATTAGGCGAAAGTAAGTTACAATTCAGTACCCTATCCTAAAGCTTGCTGTTAGGAGGGAATCTGCAGCTTGCAGTGAAAGCGCTTCCAGAGGGGAGTCTAACGAGGGCAAACATTTGATGGTAGCAGCGTCCCTGCGGGAGATAGTCTCTTAGCCAAAATCGCATTATTAGGCGGAAGTAAGTTACAATTCAGTACCCTATCCTAAAGCTTGCTGTTAGGAGGGAATCTGCAGCTTGCAGTGAAAGCGCTTCCAGAGGGGAGTCTATCGAGGGCAATGATTTGATGGTAGCAGCTTCCCTGCGGGAGATACTCTCTTTGCCAAAATCGCTTTATTAGGCGAAAGTAAGTTACAATTCAGTACCCTATCCTAAAGCTTGCTGTTAGGAGGGAATCTGCAGCTTGCAGTGAAAGCGCTTCCAGAGGGGAGTCTAATGAGGGCAAACATTTGATGGTAGCAGCTTCCCTGCGGGAGATAGTCTCTTTGCCAAAATCGCATTTTTAGGTGAAAGTAAGTTACAATTCAGTACCCTATCCTAAAGCTTGCTGTTAGGAGGGAATCTGCAGCTTGCAGTGAAAGCGCTTCCAGAGGGGAGTCTAATGAGGGCAAACATTTGATGGTAGCAGCTTCCCTGCGGGAGATACTCTCTTTGCCAAAATCGCATTATTAGGCGAAAGTAAGTTACAATTCAGTACCTTATCCTAAAGCTTGCTGTTAGGAGGGAATCTGCAGCTTGCAGTGAAAGCGCTTCCAGAGGGGAGTCTAACGAGGGCAAATATTTGATGGTAGCAGCTTCCCTGCGGGAGATACTCTCTTTGCCAAAATCGCATTATTAGGCGAAAGTAAGTTACAATTCAGTACCCTATCCTAAGGCTTGCTGTTAGGAGGGAATCTGCAGCTTGCAGTGAAAGCGCTTCCAGAGGGGAGTCTAATGAGGGCAAACATTTGATGGTAGCAGCTTCCCTGCGGGAGATAGTCTCTTTGCCAAAATCGCATTATTAGGCGAAAGTAAGTTACAATTCAGTACCCTATCCTAAAGCTTCCTGTTAGGAGGGAATCTGCAGCTTGCAGTGAGAGCGCTTCCAGAGGGGAGTCTATCGAGGGCAAAGATTTGATGGTAGCAGCTTCCCTGCGGGAGATACTCTCTTTGCCAAAATCGCATTATTAGGCGAAAGTAAGTTACAATTCAGTACCCTATCCTAAAGCTTGCTGTTAGGAGGGAATCTGCAGCTTGCAGTGAAAGCGCTTCCAGAGGGGAGTCTAATGAGGGCAAACATTTGATGGTAGCAGCTTCCCTGCGGGAGATACTCTCTTTGCCAAAATTTCCTTATTAGGCGAAAGTAAGTTACAATTCAGTACCCTATCCTAAAGCTTGCTGTTAGGAGGGAATCTGCAGCTTACAGTGAAAGCGCTTCCAGAGGGGAGTCTAATGAGGGCAAACATTTGATGGTAGCAGCTTCCCTGCGGGAGATACTCTCTTTGCCAAAATCGCATTATTAGGCGAAAGTAAGTTACAATTCAGTACCCTATCCTAAAGCTTGCTGTTAGGAGGGAATCTGCAGCTTGCAGTGAAAGCGCTTCCAGAGGGGAGTCTAATGAGGGCAAACATTTGATGGTAGCAGCTTCCCTGCGGGAGATACTCTCTTTGCCAAAATCGCATTATTAGGCGAAAGTAAGTTACAATTCAGTACCCTATCCTAAAGCTTGCTGTTAGGAGGGAATCTGCAGCTTGCAGTGAAAGCGCTTCCAGAGGGGAGTCTAATGAGGGCAAACATTTGATGGTAGCAGCTTCCCTGCGGGAGATAGTCTCTTTGCCAAAATCGCATTATTAGGCGAAAGTAAGTTACAATTCAGTACCCTATCCTAAAGCTTGCTGTTAGGAGGGAATCTGCAGCTTGCAGTGAAAGCGCTTCCAGAGGGGAGTCTAACGAGGGCAAACATTTGATGGTAGCAGCGTCCCTGCGGGAGATAGTCTCTTTGCCAAAATCGCATTATTAGGCGAAAGTAAGTTACAATTCAGTACCCTATCCTAAAGCTTGCTGTTAGGAGGGAATCTGCAGCTTGCAGTGAAAGCGCTTCCAGAGGGGAGTCTAATGAGGGCAAACATTTGATGGTAGCAGCTTCCCTGCGGGAGATAGTCTCTTTGCCAAAATCGCATTATTAGGCGAAAGTAAGTTACAATTAAGTACCCTATCCTAAAGCTTGCTGTTAGGAGGGAATCTGCAGCTTGCAGTGAAAGCGCTTCCAGAGGGGAGTCTAATGAGGGCAAACATTTGATGGTAGCAGCTTCCCTGCGGGAGATACTCTCATTGCCAAAATCGCATTATTAGGCGAAAGTAAGTTACAATTCAGTACCCTATTCTAAAGCTTGCTGTTAGGAGGGAATCTGCAGCTTGCAGTGAAAGCGCTTCCAGAGGGGAGTCTATCGAGGGCAAAGATTTGATGGTAGCAGCTTCCTTGCAGGAGATAGTCTCTTTGCCAAAATCGCATTATTAGGCGAAAGTAAGTTACAATTCAGTACCCTATCCTAAAGCTTGCTGTTAGGAGGGAATCTGCAGCTTGCAGTGAAAGCGCTTCCAGAGGGGAGTCTAATGAGGGCAAACTTTTGATGGTAGCAGCTTCCCTGCGGGAGATATTCTCTTTGCCAAAATCGCATTATTAGGCGAAAGTAAGTTACAATTCAGTACCCTATCCTAAAGCTTGCTGTTAGGAGGGAATCTGCAGCTTGCAGTGAAAGCGCTTCCAGAGGGGAGTCTAACGAGGGCAAACATTTGATGGTAGCAGCGTCCCTGCGGGAGATACTCTCTTTGCCAAAATCGCATTATTAGGCGAAAGTAAGTTACAATTCAGTACCCTATCCTAAAGCTTGCTGTTAGGAGGGAATCTGCAGCTTACAGTGAAAGCGCTTCCAGAGGGGAGTCTAATGAGGGCAAACATTTGATGGTAGCAGCTTCCCTGCGGGAGATACTCTCATTGCAAAAATCGCATTTTTAGGTGAAAGTAAGTTACAATTCAGTACCCTATCCTAAAGCTTGCTGTTAGGAGGGAATCTGCAGCTTGCAGTGAAAGCGCTTCCAGAGGGGAGTCTAATGAGGGCAAACATTTGATGGTAGCAGCTTCCCTGCGGGAGATACTCTCTTTGCCAAAATCGCATTATTAGGCGAAAGTAAGTTACAATTCAGTACCTTATCCTAAAGCTTGCTGTTAGGAGGGAATCTGCAGCTTGCAGTGAAAGCGCTTCCAGAGGGGAGTCTAATGAGGGCAAACATTTGATGGTAGCAGCTTCCCTGCGGGAGATAGTCTCTTTGCCAAAATCGCATTATTAGGCGAAAGTAAGTTACAATTCAGTACCCTATCCTAAAGCTTGCTGTTAGGAGGGAATCTGCAGCTTGCAGTGAAAGCGCTTCCAGAGGGGAGTCTAATGAGGGCAAACATTTGATGGTAGCAGCTTCCCTGCAGGAGATACTCTCTTTGCCAAAATCGCATTATTAGGCGAAAGTAAGTTACAATTCAGTACCCTATCCTAAAGCTTGCTGTTAGGAGGGAATCTGCAGCTTGCAGTGAAAGCGCTTCCAGAGGGGAGTCTAATGAGGGCAAAGATTTGATGGTAGCAGCTTCCCTGCGGGAGATAGTCTCTTTGCCAAAATCGCATTATTAGGCGAAAGTAAGTTACAATTCAGTACCCTATCCTAAAGCTTGCTGTTAGGAGGGAATCTGCAGCTTGCAGTGAAAGCGCTTCCAGAGGGGAGTCTAATGAGGGCAAACATTTGATGGTAGCAGCTTCCCTGCGGGAGATAGTCTCTTTGCCAAAATCGCATTATTAGGCGAAAGTAAGTTACAATTCAGTACCCTATCCTAAAGCTTGCTGTTAGGAGGGAATCTGCAGCTTGCAGTGAAAGCGCTTCCAGAGGGGAGTCTAATGAGGGCAAAGATTTGATGGTAGCAGCTTCCCTGCGGGAGATAGTCTCTTTGCCAAAATCGCATTATTAGGCGAAAGTAAGTTACAATTCAGTACCCTATCCTAAAGCTTGCTGTTAGGAGGGAATCTGCAGCTTGCAGTGAAAGCGCTTCCAGAGGCGAGTCTATCGAGGGCAAAGATTTCATGGTAGCAGCTTCCCTGCGGGAGATAGTCTCTTTGCCAAAATCGCATTATTAGGCGAAAGTAAGTTACAATTCAGTACCCTATCCTAAAGCTTGCTGTTAGGAGGGAATCTGCAGCTTGCAGTGAAAGCGCTTCCAGAGGGGAGTCTAATGAGGGCAAACATTTGATGGTAGCAGCTTCCCTGCGGGAGATAGTCTCTTTGCCAAAATCGCATTATTAGGCAAAAGTAAGTTACAATTCAGTACCCTATCCTAAAGCTTGCTGTTAGGAGGGAATCTGCAGCTTGCAGTGAAAGCGCTTCCAGAGGGGAGTCTATCGAGGGCAATGATTTGATGGTAGCAGCTTCCCTGCGGGAGATACTCTCTTTGCCAAAATCGCTTTATTAGGCGAAAGTAAGTTACAATTCAGTACCCTATCCTAAAGCTTGCTGTTAGGAGGGAATCTGCAGCTTGCAGTGAAAGCGCTTCCAGAGGGGAGTCTAATGAGGGCAAACATTTGATGGTAGCAGCTTCCCTGCGGGAGATAGTCTCTTTGCCAAAATCGCATTTTTAGGTGAAAGTAAGTTACAATTCAGTACCCTATCCTAAAGCTTGCTGTTAGGAGGGAATCTGCAGCTTGCAGTGAAAGCGCTTCCAGAGGGGAGTCTAATGAGGGCAAACATTTGATGGTAGCAGCTTCCCTGCGGGAGATACTCTCTTTGCCAAAATCGCATTATTAGGCGAAAGTAAGTTACAATTCAGTACCTTATCCTAAAGCTTGCTGTTAGGAGGGAATCTGCAGCTTGCAGTGAAAGCGCTTCCAGAGGGGAGTCTAACGAGGGCAAATATTTGATGGTAGCAGCTTCCCTGCGGGAGATACTCTCTTTGCCAAAATCGCATTATTAGGCGAAAGTAAGTTACAATTCAGTACCCTATCCTAAGGCTTGCTGTTAGGAGGGAATCTGCAGCTTGCAGTGAAAGCGCTTCCAGAGGGGAGTCTAATGAGGGCAAACATTTGATGGTAGCAGCTTCCCTGCGGGAGATAGTCTCTTTGCCAAAATCGCATTATTAGGCGAAAGTAAGTTACAATTCAGTACCCTATCCTAAAGCTTGCTGTTAGGAGGGAATCTGCAGCTTGCAGTGAAAGCGCTTCCAGAGGGGAGTCTAATGAGGGCAAACATTTGCTGGTAGCAGCTTCCCTGCGGGAGATACTCTCTTTGCCAAAATCGCATTATTAGGCGAAAGTAAGTTACAATTCAGTACCCTATCCTAAAGCTTGCTGTTAGGAGGGAATCTGCAGCTTGCAGTGAAAGCGCTTCCAGAGGGGAGTCTAATGAGGGCAAAGATTTGATGGTAGCAGCTTCCCTGCGGGAGATAGTCTCTTTGCCAAAATCGCATTATTAGGCGAAAGTAAGTTACAATTCAGTACCCTATCCTAAAGCTTGCTGTTAGGAGGGAATCTGCAGCTTGCAGTGAAAGCGCTTCCAGAGGGGAGTCTAATGAGGGCAAACATTTGATGGTAGCAGCTTCCCTGCGGGAGATACTCTCTTTGCCAAAATCGCATTATTAGGCGAAAGTAAGTTACAATTCAGTACCCTATCCTAAAGCTTGCTGTTAGGAGGGAATCTGCAGCTTGCAGTGAAAGCGCTTCCAGAGGGGAGTCTAATGAGGGCAAACATTTGATGGTAGCAGCTTCCCTGCGGGAGATAGTCTCTTTGCCAAAATCGCATTATTAGGCGAAAGTAAGTTACAATTCAGTACCCTATCCTAAAGCTTGCTGTTAGGAGGGAATCTGCAACATGCAGTGAAAGCGCTTCCAGAGGGGAGTCTAACGAGGGCAAACATTTGATAGTAGCAGCTTCCCTGCGGGAGATAGTCTCTTTGCCAAAATCGCATTATTAGGCGAAAGTAAGTTACAATTCAGTACCCTATCCTAAAGCTTGCTGTTAGGAGGGAATCTGCAGCTTGCAGTGAAAGCGCTTCCAGAGGGGAGTCTAACGAGGGCAAACATTTGATGGTAGCAGCTTCCCTGCGGGAGATAGTCTCTTTGCCAAAATCGCATTATTAGGCGAACGTAAGTTACAACTCAGTACCCTATCCTAAAGCTTGCTGTTAGGAGGGAATCTGCAGCTTGCAGTGAAAGCGCTTCCAGAGGGGAGTCTAATGAGGGCAAAGATTTGATGGTAGCAGCTTCCCTGCGGGAGATAGTCTCTTTGCCAAAATCGCATTATTAGGCGAAAGTAAGTTACAATTCAGTACCCTATCCTAAAGCTTGCTGTTAGGAGGGAATCTGCAGCTTGCAGTGAAAGCGCTTCCAGAGGGGAGTCTAATGAGGGCAAAGATTTGATGGTAGCAGCTTCCCTGCGGGAGATAGTCTCTTTGCCAAAATCGCATTATTAGGCGAAAGTAAGTTACAATTCAGTACCCTATCCTAAAGCTTGCTGTTAGGAGGGAATCTGCAGCTTGCAGTGAAAGCGCTTCCAGAGGGGAGTCTAATGAGGGCAAACATTTGATGGTAGCAGCTTCCCTGCGGGAGATACTCTCATTGCCAAAATCGCATTATTAGGCGAAAGTAAGTTACAATTCAGTACCCTATCCTAAAGCTTGCTGTTAGGAGGGAATCTGCAGCTTGCAGTGAAAGCGCTTCCAGAGGGGAGTCTATCGAGGGCAAACATTTGATGGTAGCAGCTTCCCTGCGGGAGATACTCTCTTTGCCAAAATCGCATTATTAGGCGAAAGTAAGTTACAATTCAGTACCCTATCCTAAAGCTTGCTGTTAGGAGGGAATCTGCAGCTTGCAGTGAAAGCGCTTCCAGAGGGGAGTCTAATGAGGGCAAACATTTGATGGTAGCAGCTTCCCTGCGGGAGATACTCTCTTTGCCAAAATCGCATTATTAGGCAGAAGTAAGTTACAATTCAGTACCCTATCCTAAAGCTTGCTGTTAGGAGGGAATCTGCAGCTTACAGTGAAAGCGCTTCCAGAGGGGAGTCTAATGAGGGCAAACATTTGATGGTAGCAGCTTCCCTGCGGGAGATACTCTCATTGCCAAAATCGCATTTTTAGGCGAAAGTAAGTTACAATTCAGTACCCTATCCTAAAGCTTGCTGTTAGGAGGGAATCTGCAGCTTGCAGTGAAAGCGCTTCCAGAGGGGAGTCTAATGAGGGCAAAGATTTGATGGTAGCAGCTTCCCTGCGGGAGATAGTCTCTTTGCCAAAATCGCATTTTTAGGCGAAAGTAAGTTACAATTTAGTACCTTATCCTAAAGCTTGCTGTTAGGAGGGAATCTGCAGCTTGCAGTGAAAGCGCTTCCAGAGGGGAGTCTAATGAGGGCAAACATTTGATGGTAGCAGCTTCCCTGCGGGAGATAGTCTCTTTGCCAAAATCGCATTATTAGGCGAAAGTAAGTTACAATTCAGTACCTTATCCTAAAGCTTGCTGTTAGGAGGGAATCTGCAGCTTGCAGTGAAAGCGCTTCCAGAGGGGAGTCTAATGAGGGCAAACATTTGATGGTAGCAGCTTCCCTGCGGGAGATACTCTCTTTGCCAAAATCGCATTATTAGGCGAAAGTAAGTTACAATTCAGTACCTTATCGTAAAGCTTGCTGTTAGGAGGGAATCTGCAGCTTGCAGTGAAAGCGCTTCCAGAGGGGAGTCTAACGAGGGCAAATATTTGATGGTAGCAGCTTCCCTGCGGGAGATACTCTCTTTGCCAAAATCGCATTATTAGGCGAAAGTAAGTTACAATTCAGTACCCTATCCTAAAGCTTGCTGTTAGGAGGGAATCTGCAGCTTGCAGTGAAAGCGCTTCCAGAGGGGAGTCTAATGAGGGCAAACATTTGCTGGTAGCAGCTTCCTTGCAGGACATACTCTCTTTGCCAAAATCGCATTATTAGGCGAAAGTAAGTTACAATTCAGTACCCTATCCTAAAGCTTGCTGTTAGGAGGGAATCTGAAGCTTGCAGTGAAAGCGCTTCCAGAGGGGAGTCTAACGAGGGCAAACATTTGATGGTAGCAGCTTCCCTGCGGGAGATACTCTCTTTGCCAAAATCGCATTATTAGGCGAAAGTAAGTTACAATTCAGTACCCTATCCTAAAGCTTGCTGTTAGGAGGGAATCTGCAGCTTGCAGTGAAAGCGCTTCCAGAGGGGAGTATAATGAGGGCAAAGATTTGATGGTAGCAGCTTCCCTGCGGGAGATATTCTCTTTGCCAAAATCGCATTATTAGGCGAAAGTAAGTTACAATTCAGTACCCTATCCTAAAGCTTGCTGTTAGGAGGGAATCTGCAGCTTGCAGTGGAAGCGCTTCCAGAGGGGAGTCTAATGAGTGCAAACATTTGATGGTAGCAGCTTCCCTGCGGGAGATACTCTCTTTGCCAAAATCGCATTATTAGGCGAAAGTAAGTTACAATTCAGTACCTTATCCTAAAGCTTGCTGTTAGGAGGGAATCTGCAGCTTGCAGTGAAAGCGCTTCCAGAGGGGAGTCTAATGAGGGCAAACATTTGCTGGTAGCAGCTTCCTTGCAGGAGATACTCTCTTTGCCAAAATCGCATTATTAGGCGAAAGTAAGTTACAATTCAGTACCCTATCCTAAAGCTTGCTGTTAGGAGGGAATCTGAAGCTTGCAGTGAAAGCGCTTCCAGAGGGGAGTCTAACGAGGGCAAACATTTGATGGTAGCAGCTTCCCTGCGGGAGGTACTCTCTTTGCCAAAATCGCATTATTAGGCGAAAGTAAGTTACAATTCAGTACCCTATCCTAAAGCTTGCTGTTAGGAGGGAATCTGCAGCTTGCAGTGAAAGCGCTTCCAGAGGGGAGTCTAATGAGGGCAAACATTTGATGGTAGCAGCTTCCCTGCGGGAGATATTCTCTTTGCCAAAATCGCATTATTAGGCGAAAGTAAGTTACAATTCAGTACCCTATCCTAAAGCTTGCTGTTAGGAGGGAATCTGCAGCTTGCAGTGAAAGCGCTTCCAGAGGGGAGTCTAATGAGGGCAAACTTTTGATGGTAGCAGCTTCCCTGCGGGAGATACTCTCTTTGCCAAAATCGCAATATTAGGCGAAAGTAAGTTACAATTCAGTACCCTATCCTAAAGCTTGCTGTTAGGAGGGAATCTGCAGCTTGCAGTGAAAGCGCTTCCAGAGGGGAGTCTAACAAGGGCAAACATTTGATGGTAGCAGCTTCCCTGCGGGAGATAGTCTCTTTGCCAAAATCGCATTATTAGGCGAAAGTAAGTTACAATTCAGTACCCTATCCTAAAGCTTGCTGTTAGGAGGGAATCTGAAGCTTGCAGTGAAAGCGCTTCCAGAGGGGAGTCTAACGAGGGCAAACATTTGATGGTAGCAGCTTCCCTGCGGGAGATAGTCTCTTTGCCAAAATCGCATTATTAGGTGAAAGTAAGTTACAATTCAGTACCGTATCCTAAAGCTTGCTGTTAGGAGGGAATCTGCAGCTTGCAGTGAAAGCGCTTCCAGAGGGGAGTCTAATGAGGGCAAACATTTGATGGTAGCAGCTTCCCTGCGGGAGATAGTCTCATTGCCAAAATCACATTATTAGGCGAAAGTAAGTTACAATTCAGTACCCTATCCTAAAGCTTGCTGTTAGGAGGGAATCTGCAGCTTGCAGTGAAAGCGCTTCCAGAGGGGAGTCTAATGAGGGCAAAGATTTGATGGTAGCAGCTTCCCTGCGGGAGATACTCTCTTTGCCAAAATCGCATTATTAGGCAAAAGTAAGTTACAATTCAGAACCCTATCCTAAAGCTTGCTGTTAGGAGGGAATCTGCAGCTTACAGTGAAAGCGCTTCCAGAGGGGAGTCTAATGAGGGCAAACATTTGATGGTAGCAGCTTCCCTGCGGGAGATACTCTCATTGCCAAAATCGCATTTTTAGGCGAAAGTAAGTTACAATTCAGTACCCTATCCTAAAGCTTGCTGTTAGGAGGGAATCTGCAGCTTGCAGTGAAAGCGCTTCCAGAGGGGAGTCTAATGAGGGCAAAGATTTGATGGTAGCAGCTTCCCTGCGGGAGATACTCTCTTTGCCAAAATCGCATTATTAGGCGAAAGTAAGTTACAATTCAGTACCTTATCCTAAAGCTTGCTGTTAGGAGGGAATCTGCAGCTTGCAGTGAAAGCGCTTCCAGAGGGGAGTCTAATGAGGGCAAACATTTGATAGTAGCAGCTTCCCTGCGGGAGATACTCTCTTTGCCAAAATCGCATTATTAGGCGAAAGTAAGTTACAATTCAGTACCTTATCCTAAAGCTTGCTGTTAGGAGGGAATCTGCAGCTTGCAGTGAAAGCGCTTCCAGAGGGGAGTCTAACGAGGGCAAATATTTGATGGTAGCAGCTTCCCTGCGGGAGATACTCTCTTTGCCAAAATCGCATTATTAGGCGAAAGTAAGTTACAATTCAGTACCCTATCCTAAAGCTTGCTGTTAGGAGGGAATCTGCAGCTTGCAGTGAAAGCGCTTCCAGAGGGGAGTCTAATGAGGGCAAAGATTTGATGGTAGCAGCTTCCCTGCGGGAGATATTCTCTTTGCCAAAATCGCATTATTAGGCGAAAGTAAGTTACAATTCAGTACCCTATCCTAAAGCTTGCTGTTAGGAGGGAATCTGCAGCTTGCAGTGAAAGCGCTTCCAGAGGGGAGTCTAATGAGGGCAAACATTTGCTGGTAGCAGCTTCCTTGCAGGAGATACTCTCTTTGCCAAAATCGCATTATTAGGCGAAAGTAAGTTACAATTCAGTACCCTATCCTAAAGCTTGCTGTTAGGAGGGAATCTGCAGCTTGCAGTGAAAGCGCTTCCAGAGGGGAGTCTAACGAGGGCAAACATTTGATGGTAGCAGCTTCCCTGCGGGAGATACTCTCTTTGCCAAAATCGCATTATTAGGCGAAAGTAAGTTACAATTCAGTACCCTATCCTAAAGCTTGCTGTTAGGAGGGAATCTGCAGCTTGCAGTGAAAGCGCTTCCAGAGGGGAGTCTAACGAGGGCAAACATTTGATGGTAGCAGCTTCCCTGCGGGAGATAGTCTCTTTGCCAAAATCGCCTTATTAGCTGCAGTTAAGTTACAATTCAGTACCCTATCCTAAAGCTTGCTGTTAGGAGGGAATCTGAAGCTTGCAGTGAAAGCGCTTCCAGAGGGGAGTCTAACGAGGGCAAACATTTGATGGTAGCAGCTTCCCTGCGGGAGATAGTCTCTTTGCCAAAATCGCATTATTAGGCGAAAGTAAGTTACAATTCAGTACCCTATCCTAAAGCTTGCTGTTAGGAGGGAATCTGAAGCTTGCAGTGAAAGCGCTTCCAGAGGGGAGTGTAATGAGGGCAAACATTTGATGGTAGCAGCTTCCCTGCGGGAGATAGTCTCTTTGCCAAAATCGCATTATTAGGCGAAAGTAAGTTACAATTCAGTACCCTATCCTAAAGATTGCTGTTAGGAGGGAATCTGCAGCTTGCAGTGAAAGCGCTTCCAGAGGGGAGTCTAACGAGGGGAAAGATTTGATGGTAGCAGCTTCCCTGCGGGAGATAGTCTCTTTGCCAAAATCGCATTATTAGGCGAAAGTAAGTTACAATTCAGTACCCTATCCTAAAGCTTGCTGTTAGGAGGGAATCTGCAGCTTGCAGTGAAAGCGCTTCCAGAGGGGAGTCTAATGAGGGCAAACATTTGATGGTAGCAGCTTCCCTGCGGGAGATACTCTCTTTGCCAAAATCGCATTATTAGGCGAAAGTAAGTTACAATTCAGTACCCTATCCTAAAGCTTGCTGTTAGGAGGGAATCTGCAGCTTGCAGTGAAAGCGCTTCCAGAGGGGAGTCTAATGAGGGCAAACATTTGATGGTAGCAGCTTCCCTGCGGGAGATACTCTCTTTGCCAAAATCGCATTATTAGGCGAAAGTAAGTTACAATTCAGTACCCTATCCTAAAGCTTGCTGTTAGGAGGGAATCTGCAGCTTGCAGTGAAAGCGCTTCCAGAGGGGAGTCTAATGAGGGCAAACATTTGATGGTAGCAGCTTCCCTGCGGGAGATACTCTCTTTGCCAAAATCGCATTATTAGGCGAAAGTAAGTTACAATTCAGTACCCTATCCTAAAGCTTGCTGTTAGGAGGGAATCTGCAGCTTGCAGTGAAAGCGCTTCCAGAGGGGAGTCTAATGAGGGCAAACATTTGATGGTAGCAGCTTCCCTGCGGGAGATAGTCTCTTTGCCAAAATCGCATTATTAGGCGAAAGTAAGTTACAATTCAGTACCCTATCCTAAAGCTTGCTGTTAGGAGGGAATCTGCAGCTTGCAGTGAAAGCGCTTCCAGAGGGGAGTCTAATGAGGGCAAACATTTGATGGTAGCAGCTTCCCTGCGGGAGATACTCTCTTTGCCAAAATCGCATTATTAGGCAAAAGTAAGTTACAATTCAGTACCCTATCCTAAAGCTTGCTGTTAGGAGGGAATCTGCAGCTTGCAGTGAAAGCGCTTCCAGAGGGGAGTCTATCGAGGGCAAAGATTTGATGGTAGCAGCTTCCCTGCGGGAGATACTCTCTTTGCCAAAATCGCATTATTAGGCGAAAGTAAGTTACAATTCAGTACCCTATCCTAAAGCTTGCTGTTAGGAGGGAATCTGCAGCTTGCAGTGAAAGCGCTTCCAGAGGGTAGTCTAATGAGGGCAAACATTTGATGGTAGCAGCTTCCCTGCGGGAGATACTCTCTTTGCCAAAATCGCATTATTAGGCGAAAGTAAGTTACAATTCAGTACCCTATCCTAAAGCTTGCTGTTAGGAGGGAATCTGCAGCTTGCAGTGAAAGCGCTTCCAGAGGGGAGTCTAACGAGGGCAAACATTTGATGGTAGCAGCTTCCCTGCGGGAGATACTCTCATTGCCAAAATCGCATTATTAGGCGAAAGTAAGTTACAATTCAGTACCCTATCCTAAAGCTTGCTGTTAGGAGGGAATCTGCAGCTTGCAGTGAAAGCGCTTCCAGAGGGGAGTCTAATGAGGGCAAACATTTGATGGTAGCAGCTTCCCTGCGGGAGATACTCTCTTTGCCAAAATCGCATTATTAGCCGAAGTTAAGTTACAATTCAGTACCCTATCCTAAAGCTTGCTGTTAGGAGGGAATCTGCAGCTTGCAGTGAAAGTGCTTCCAGAGGGGAGTCTAATGAGGGCAAACATTTGATGGCAGCAGCTTCCCTGCGGGAGATACTCTCTTTGCCAAAATCGCATTATTAGGCGAAAGTAAGTTACAATTCAGTACCCTATCCTAAAGCTTGCTGTTAGGAGGGAATCTGCAGCTTGCAGTGAAAGCGCTTCCAGAGGGTAGTCTAACGAGGGCAAACGTTTCATGGTAGCAGCTTCCCTGCGGGAGATACTCTCTTTGCCAATATCGCATTATTAGGCGAAAGTAAGTTACAATTCAGTACCCTATCCTAAAGCTTGCTGTTAGGAGGGAATCTGCAGCTTGCAGTGAAAGCGCTTCCAGAGGGGAGTCTAACGAGGGCAAACATTTGATGGTAGCAGCTTCTCTGCGGGAGATACTTTCTTTGCCAAAATCGCATTATTAGGCGAAAGTAAGTTACAATTCAGTACACTATCCTAAAGCTTGCTGTTAGGAGGGAATCTGCAGCTTGCAGTGAAAGCGCTTCCAGAGGGGAGTCTAACAAGAGCCAGCATTTGATGGTAGCAGCTTCCCTGCGGGAGATACTCTCTTTGCCAAAATCGCATTATTAGGTGAAAGTAAGTTACAATTCAGTACCCTATCCTAAAGCTTGCTGTTAGGAGGGAATCTGCAGCTTGCAGTGAAAGCGCTTCCAGAGGGGAGTCTAATGAGGGCAAATATTTGATGGTAGCAGCTTCCCTGCGGGAGACACTCTCTTTGCCAAAATCGCATTATTATCCGCAGTTAAGTTACAATTCAGTACCCTATCCTAAAGCTTGCTGTTAGGAGGGAATCTGCAGCTTGCAGTGAAAGCGCTTCCAGAGGGGAGTCTAACGAGGGCAAACATTTGATGGTAGCAGCTTCCCTGCGGGAGATACTCTCTTTGCCAAAATCGCATTATTAGCCGCAGTTAAGTTACAATTCAGTACCCTATCCTAAAGCTTGCTGTTAGGAGGGAATCTGCAGCTTGCAGTGAAAGCGCTTCCAGAGGGGAGTCTAATGAGGGCAAACATTTGATGGTAGCAGCTTCCCTGCGGGAGACACTCTCTTTGCCAAAATCGTATTATTATCCGCAGTTAAGTTACAATTCAGTACACTATCCTAAAGCTTGCTGTTAGGAGGGAATCTGCAGCTTGCAGTGAAAGCGCTTCCAGAGGGGAGTGTAATGAGGGCAAATATTTGATGGTAGCAGCTTCCATGCGGGAGATACTCTCTTTGCCAAAATCGCATTATTAGGCGAAAGTAAGTTACAATTCAGTACCCTATCCTAAAGCTTGCTGTTAGGAGGGAATCTGCAGCTTGCAGTGAAAGCGCTTCCAGAGGGGAGTCTAACGAGGGCAAACATTTGATGGTAGCAGCTTCCCTGCGGGAGATACTCTCTTTGCCAAAATCGCATTATTAGCCGCAGTTAAGTTACAATTCAGTACCCTATCCTAAAGCTTGCTGTTAGGAGGGAATCTGCAGCTTGCAGTGAAAGCGCTTCCAGAGGGGAGTCTAATGAGGGCAAACATTTGATGGTAGCAGCTTTCCTGCGGGAGATAGTCTCTTTGCCAAAATCGCATTATTAGGCGAAAGTAAGATACAATTCAGTACCCTATCCTAAAGCTTGCTGTTAGGAGGGAATCTGCAGCTTGCAGTGAAAGCGCTTCCGGAGGGGAGTAAAACGAGGGCAAACATTTGATGGTAGCAGCTTCCCTGCGGGAGATATTCTCTTAGCCAAAATCGCATTATTAGGCGAAAGTAAGTTACAATTCAGTACCCTATCCTAAAGCTTGCTGTTAGGAGGGAATCTGCAGCTTGCAGTCAAAGCGCTTCCAGAGGGGAGTCTAACGAGGGAAAACATTTGATGGTAGCAGCTTCCCTGCGGGAGATAGTCTCTTTGCCAAAATCGCATTATTAGCCGCAGTTAAGTTACAATTCAGTACCCTATCCTAAAGCTTGCTGTTAGGAGGGAATCTGCAGCTTGCAGTCAAAGCGCTTCCGGAGGGGAGTAAAACGAGGGCAAACATTTGATGGTAGCAGCTTCCCTGCGGGAGATACTCTCTTTGCCAAAATCGCATTATTAGCCGCAGTTAAGTTACAATTCAGTACCCTATCCTAAAGCTTGCTGTTAGGAGGGAATCTGCAGCTTGCAGTCAAAGCGCTTCCAGAGGGGAGTCTAACGAGGGAAAACATTTGATGGTAGCAGCTTCCCTGCGGGAGATAGTCTCTTTGCCAAAATCGCATTATTAGGCGAAAGTAAGTTACAATTCAGTACCCTATCCTAAAGCTTGCTGTTAGGAGGGAATCTGCAGCTTGCAGTGAAAGCGCTTCCAGAGGGGAGTCTAATGAGGGCAAACATTTGATGGTAGCAGCTTCCCTGCGGGAGATACTCTCTTTGCCAGAATCGCATTATTAGGCGAAAGTAAGTTACAATTCAGTACCCTATCCTAAAGCTTGCTGTTAGGAGGGAATCTGCAGCTTGCAGTGAAAGCGCTTCCAGAGGGGAGTCTAATGAGGGCAAAGATTTGATGGTAGCAGCTTCCCTGCGGGAGATACTCTCTTTGCCAAAATCGCCTTATTAGGCGAAAGTAAGTTACAATTCAGTACCCTATCATAAACTTGCTGTTAGGAGGGAATCTGCAGCTTGCAGTGAAAGCGCTTCCAGAGGGGAGTCTAATGAGGGCAAATATTTGATGGTAGCAGCTTCCCTGCGGGAGATAGTCTCTTTGCCAAAATCGCATTATTAGGTGAAAGTAAGTTACAATTCAGTACCCTATCCTAAAGCTTGCTGTTAGGAGGGAATCTGCAGCTTGCAGTGAAAGCGCTTCCAGAGGGGAGTCTAATGAGGGCAAACATTTGATGGTAGCAGCTTCCCTGCGGGAGATACTCTCTTTGCCATAATCGCATTATTATCCGCATTTAAGTTACAATTCAGTACCCTATCCTAAAGCTTGCTGTTAGGAGGGAATCTGCAGCTTGCAGTGAAAGCGCTTCCAGAGGGGAGTCTAATGAGGGCAAACATTTGATGGTAGCAGCTTCCCTGCGGGAGATACTCTCTTTGCCAAAATCGCATTATTAGGCGAAAGTAAGTTACAATTCAGTACCCTATCCTAAAGCTTGCTGTTAGGAGGGAATCTGCAGCTTGCAGTGAAAGCGATTCCAGAGGGGAGTCTAACGAGGGCAAACATTTGATGGTAGCAGCTTCCCTGCGGGAGATATTCTATTTGCCAAAATCACATTATTAGCCGCAGTTAAGTTACAATTCAGTACCCTATCCTAAAGCTTGCTGTTAGGAGGGAATCTGCAGCTTGCAGTGAAAGCGCTTCCAGAGGGGAGTCTAATGAGGGCAAACATTTGATGGTAGCAGCTTCCCTGCGGGAGATACTCTCTTTGATAAAAACGCATTATTAGGCGAAAGTAAGATACAATTCAGTACCCTATCCTAAAGCTTGCTGTTAGGAGGGAATCTGCAGCTTGCAGTGAAAGCGTTTCCAGAGGGGAGTCTAATGAGGGGAAGCATTTGATGGTAGCAGCATTCCTGCGGGAGATACTCTCTTTGCCAAAATCGCATTACTAGGCGAAAGTAAGTTACAATTCAGCACCCTATCCTAAAGCTAGCAGTTATGAGGGAATCTGCAGCTTGCAGTGAAAGCGCTTCCAGAGGGGAGTCTAATGAGGGCAAACATTTGATGGTAGCAGCTTCCCTGCGGGAGATACTCTCTTTTCCAATTTCGCCTTATTAGGCGAAAGTAAGTTACAATTCAGTACCCTATCCTAAAGCTTGCTGTTAGGAGGGAATCTGCAGCTTGCAGTGAAAGCGCTTCCAGAGGGGAGTCTAATGAGGGCAAACATTTGATGGTAGCAGCTTCCCTGCGGGAGATAGTCTCTTTGCCAAAATCGCATTATTAGCTGCAGTTAAGATACAATTCAGTACCCTATCCTAAAGCTTGCTGTTAGGAGGGAATCTGCAGCTTGCAGAGAAAGCGCTTCCAGAGGGGAGTCTAACGAGGGCAAACATTTGATGGTAGCAGCTTCCCTGCGGGAAGCAAGCTGCAGATTCCCTCCTATCAGCAAGCTTTAGGATAGGGTACTGAATTGTAACTTACTTTCGCCTAATAATGCGATTTTGGCAAAGAGAGTATCTCCCGCAGGGAAGCTGCTATCATCAAATGTTTGCCCTTGTTAGACTCATCTCTGGAAGCGCTTTCACTGCAAGGTGCAGATTCCCTCCTAACAGCAAGCTGTAGAACAGTGTACTGAATTGTAACTTTAATGCGGCTAATAATGCGATTATGGAAAAGAGAGTATCTCCCGCAGGAAAGCTGCTAACATCAAATGTTTGCCCTCATTAGACTCCCCTCTGGAAGCGCTTTCACTGTAAGCTGCAGATTCCCTCCTAACACCAAGCTTTAGGATAGGGTACTGAATTGTATCTTACTTTCGCCTAAAAATGTGATTTTGTAAAAGAGAGTATCTCCCGCAGGGAAGCTGCTACAATCAAGTGTTTGCCCTCATTAGACTCCCCTCTGGAAGCGCTTTCACTGCAGGCTGCAGATTCCATCCTAACAGCAAGCTTTAGGATAGTGTACTGAATTGTAACTTTACTGCGGCTTAGAATGCGATTTTGCAAAAGGGAGTATCTCCCGCAGGGAAGCTGCTACCATCAAATGTTTGCCCTCGTTAGACTCATCTCTGGAAGCGCTTTCACTGCAAGCTGCAGATTCCCTCCTAACAGCAAGCTTTAGGATAGGGTACTGAATTGTAACTTACTTTCGCATAATAATGCGATTTTGGCAAAGAGAGTATCTCCCGCAGGGAAGCTGCTACCATCAAATGTTTGCCCTCGTTAGACTCCCCTCTGGAATCGCTTTCACTGCAAGCCACATATTCGCTCTTAACAGCAAGCTTTAGGATAGTGTACTGAATTGTAACTTACTTTTGCCTAATAATGCGATTTTGGCAAAGAGAATATCTCCCGCAGGGAAGCTGCTACCATCAAATGTTTGCCCTCGTTAGACTCCCCTCTGGAAGCGCTTTCACTGCAAGCTGCAGATTCCCTCCTAACAGCAAGCTTTAGGATAGGGTACTGAATTGTAACTTAAATGCGGCTAATAATGCGATTTTGGAAAATAGAATATCTCCCGCAGGGAAGGTTCTACCATCAAATGCTGGCTCTCGTTAAAGTCCTCTCTTGAAGCACTTTCACTGCAAGCTGCAGATTCCCTCCTAACAGCAAGTTTATGATAGGGTACTGAATTGTAACTTACTTTCGCCTAATAAAGTGATTTTGGAAAAGAGAGTATCTCCCGCAGGGAAGCTGCTACCATCAAGTGTTTGCCCTCTTTAGACTTCCCTCTGGAAGCGCTTTCACTGCAAGCTGCAGATTCCCCTGGTGGAGCTTGAGGCCATTCCCTCTTGTCCTGTCCCCTGTCACTTGGGAGAAATGGCCATCATCCTCCTCTCTACAATCTCCTTTCAGGTAATTGTAGAGAGCAATGAAGTCTCCCCTCAGCCTCCTTTTCTCCAGACTAAACAACCCCAGTCCTCTCAGCTGTTTCTCATAAGGCCATGTGTGTACATAAAAAAGCGCTGACTTTTTTGAGAGGAACTAGGAGAACTACAGACAGACAGAGTATTATAAAAAGGGGAGGGACTAGCACAAAGAATCAGAAACAGCAAGAGGAGCAAAGGGGAGTATCAACAGAATGAGGAACGCAAATTGGTAGAAAGATGGAAAAGGAGAAAAAAAGTCTGGACAGAGAACTGATACTGAAGACTGGGGGAAAAAAGAGAGAGAAAAGAGCACAGAAAAATTAAAGAGTAGGGGTATAGGGATACCTGGGAACAGTAATTGTAGCAGCACGAAAAATGAAAGGAACAAAAAAGTCCAGGTCTAAAATGTTCGTTACCTATTTCCATCACTGTCACAACTAGCAATGTTGCAGTGACAGCACGCATACTGTTATTTCTTGTAAGGATGCTTTCAGACACATAGTAGTGTTGTTCTAGCTGAGAATGTAAGGCAGAGTTAATAAAACACAGCTGCTCCCCAGGCACTCTTTATACCTGTGAGGGCTTCACCACACCCCAGTCACAGGTGGTGGGTGGGAAGGGCCAGGGGGTATATAAGCTACAGGCCTTGCCTCTGGAGGTCATTTAGGTTGTGGTTTATCCTTGAGATTAGAGTTTTGCTGCTGTTTCAATTCATTATATATTTTAGGCTAGTTGGGTAAGTGGTGTTTTTTGGCTTTTTTTTTTGATTTTTTTTTTTTCTCATCCTCTAAAGAAGCAGAGGCATCTGTTGGAGGAGGTATGAGCTTTGGAAGAGTCCAAGCAAAGCAGCACATACAGCTGTAACTATGGGGCTTTTTTGTCAGTAATTTTTGATTGGGTGTTGGAGGGGGCAAGATGTTTTAATGGTTTGTTTTCCTTCTTTGTTTTTTTTCTGGGTGCTTTGCCTCGAGTTTTTAGTTACGGGATGATTTGTTGTTGTTCCTCATTCTGTGTGGCATGATGTATTGGCCCTAGGGGCTCTGCAGTTTGTAATGGGCATCTTGTGGGTGATAATAACCTGGAATGAGCCTTGTTGGCCTGTGGTAGGAAGTTGAGTCTGTGGGTTGGTGGAAGATAGAAGGGGCCAGGGGAGCCTTGGGAAGGGCTCAGGAGCCCAGCTCCCAGGGAATAGCAACACAGAAGGGTCAGGGGGGTTAAAATATAGGACAGGTTCTGTTAAGAAGGAGCAGGGTTCCTTCTCTGATACTTCAGGGGTAGAAAAGGGCTTTAATGGTTTGGGGAAAGGGAGATGGGTTCATCAGTCTTTCTTGGGTCAGTTTGGTGGTCAGATGCAAGTGCCATTCAGGTGTCTGTTGTTCTAGTCTCTCTGTAGCCAACGAGGTAACGATGAGGTTGAGACACAAGTTGAAAAGCATTAGTTACCCTAAGAAATGTAATCTCTAGGGCTGTGAGATCTCTGCTCCCTTATACTTTCTACTTATTGTGTTCCTCAACCAACTTCTTTGCATCCATCCTGTCTCCATCCATCTGAATGTCCAGAGAAGAGTACTGTAGCTGGTGAGGGGGCTGGTGAATAAGCCTTATGAGGAGTGGCTGAGAGGGCTGGGGGTGTTTAGCCTGGAGAAGAGGAGGCTGAGGGGAGACCTCATTGCTGAAAGGAGGTTGTGGAGATAAAGGAGCTGGCCACCTCTCCAAAGTGACAGGGGACAGGACAAGAGGGAATAGCCTCAAGCTCTGCCAGGGAAGGTTCAGGCTGTACATCAGGAAAAAATATTTCACTGAAAGGGTTATTAGGGATGGGCAAAGGCTGCCCAAGGAGGTGGTAGAGTCACCTTCCCTGGAGGTGTTTAAAGGACGGGTGGCCGAAGTGCTGAGGGACGTGGTTTAGTGATTGATAGGAATGGTTGGACTCAATGATCCAATGGGTCTTTTCCAACCGGGTGATCCTATGAATATCAGAGACCTTGCTACTTAAACATATGGACTCACTGCCTATCTACAGTGCAGGATTCTGCCGCTTGTTTCGCTTGCATTTCTCAGGGAAGAGATTGGATATTGTTTTGGCTCGTAACAGTTAGCAGCTGAGCAACTCTTTTTCATCTGGTCTGTGGGCACACAAGCCTCCCTTATTTAGTAGAGTTTTGGATTTTTCCTGAACTTACCAGTGAGGTTTGCTTTGTTATTGCTTACAGCGGTTGTTACCTTGTCCCTGTTATCCATTGTGTTTTTTCACGGTCATTGAGTTTCCAATTTAGGTCTTAGAGCAGTCAAATCCCACTGTTGCGAGTTTTTTATTGGCTGACTGCCTCTGTAATTCCAGTCTCCATTGCTGTGTGGTGAGTGTCCTGTGTTTTTATGTCTTCTGTGTTAATAATCTTTACTGGGTTTTGATAAGAATATTCTTTTTCAAGTTCTTCTTGTTTACTCCTGTGACTAAAGTCTGGTAACTTCCTAGAATTAGGATCTCCATGGCTCATCTTTCTTTTGTCCTGGGTATCACCACTACTGGTCCTACAACTTAAGTGGTGAGGAGGAGAGGAGAAGCAAGCAGACAGCAGAGAATTTTGGGGTGCCGGTGAGGTAGTCAGGCTTTTTCTCATCATTGTGGGGCTGATGGTGAGGAGGAAGTTGAGTATGTCTAGAAGAGCAAAGTGTTCTTTGGCAACATAGTATTTACTTTTGGTTTGGCAGGCACTGTGTGGGCCACCTTGGGAATGGGAAGAGCATTTGAGATGAGCTGGGTAGTAGGGAGAAGGAGCATGGGGCAGACTTCTCACAGGTGTGAGTAATTCTCTTAATTTAATTACCCTGGGTGATAACAGCTGCAGCATCTGACATAAGAACTGCTGTGGAGCAAGTGAGTGGAAGAACATGGCAGTTAGGCAGAGCAAGTTGTCATGTAAGGTGCTGACATTGATCAGTGCAATGCTGGCTGTTGGCACTATTTTAGTTTTCTCATTGGTTTTCTTACAGATGGCCAAGTGGAACCTGGCAACTGTAGGATCATCCCAGGGAGCTGATGCTCTTGGAGTTTTTTCTGCTGAGGAAGCCTCCTGGTGGTCTGAAAGCTAAGTTGAGGGACGGGGGCAGGGGTGGGGTGTGACAGAGGGGAGAAGGCTGGGGATGGCAGGGTGGAGTTTTAAAAGTAGCCTAGGGGAGAGGGCTGTGCAGGAAATGTCCCCTTTGGGCATGGAGAGCTGGAGGGTGTTACTTCTCAGCCCAAAGCTAGCATGTTCCAGGTAGGGCCGTTCCAGCTTGTCTGTGCTGTGTGCTTTATATTCTGCTTCTCTTTCATGTTTCTTAAGCCTTGATGTCCCCTTTGCTTTAAAGGAATGCAGCATATGACTTGAGCAGCATCTCGAGGGTCTTGAATGCCTGTACTCATGGGTACAATGCCAATTAGGCACTGTTCTTCTTGCATCATAACCTAAGTGTGGATTGGCTTCACATTTTCAAAGTTTCTAGTCAGCCATCTTTTCCTGTGACCTTGCAGACTGTGTTGGTGGCCACAATCGCTAGTCTTATATTTTCAAGGATCCCTGTAGGCCTAAGACTTCTTCCATGCATCTTGTGTCTTTAGACATTTAAAAGGTGATCCTCTCACGTACATCATCCCAGTCTTGGCCACATACCATTGTAATGAGGGATCCTTTACAGCATGCCGGACATGCCTCGAGCACCATATCTAGGGTCCTGAATGCTTGTACCCATCAATGCACTGTCGATTGGGCACTGCTTTTCTTGCATCGTGCTCCTAAAGCCGGGATCGTTCTCGTGTTTTGGCACTGTTTTTTTCTCCTTGTTTTCCTTGCAGATGCTGAAGAGGAACCCAGTGACTGCAGGATTATTTCTGTTAGCTGATGTGATTTGAGCTGCTTTGGCCAAGGACAGCTTCATTCGTGGCCCTCTGAAAGCTAAGTTGAGGGACCAGATTTGGGAAGTGGGAGGCGGGTTGGGGATAGCAGGGAGGGGTTTTGAAGGTAGCCTAGGCTGTGCAGGGAGAGTTGTCTTTGGGCAGGTGAAGGCAGAGGGGCGTACTTCTCAGCCCAAACCCTGCATGGGCAGGGCAGTTCCAGCCTGTATCTGTTGTTATCTAGTTTGTGTAGTCACTGTGCTGTGTCTGAAATTTTCTGCAGGTCTTGATGTCCTCTTTTGTACTCGAGGCATGCCGGATGTGCCTTGGGCACCATGTCTAGGGTCCCAAATGCTCGTACTGATCAAAGCAGTGTCGATGGGACACTGCTTTTCTTTCTTCACATTTTTAAAGCGTGGATCGCTCTTGTGTTTTGGAAGCATCCGGTCAGTTGTCTTCTGCTGCAGCCTTGCAGCCGGCCTTATTATCCAGGATAGTTAGTCTTCTGTTTTGTTGGATCCCTGTTCTGGGACTTGTTCCATCCATCCTCTGCATCTTTAGGACTTTAAAAGGGTTTCTTGCCCGTTCATCTTGCCAGTTGCAGCCACATCTCTTTGGAACCATCTTTGCTTTTCCAGGGCTACCGTAGGTTCTTCCTCAGAGCCCTGTCCATTGCCTTGCCCATTGGCAAGCGTGGTCCAAGAGTCCTCCATGTTGCTGCAAATCTTCTTTTGTCCTCGGTTCACGACATCGGTCTTGTGTGTTAGTGTTCCGTGTGTATTTGTGTCCAGTTCAAGCTGCTCTGCCTGGTGCATGGAGGAGGTGATAAGAGTCAGCCAAGGTATAGCGGCCCGGTTCTTATCTTAATGTTTTAATGTGACTAGACCATGCAGTCTAGGGGCATCCATTACTTTGGAGAGCTAGCAGCCCTAAGTGTGGTAGTTTCTGCTAGTCTCTGAAACCATGGAGGGGATGCAGAGAAATACTGTAGGGAAGCTGCTATGATCAAATTCTGGCTTTTGTTAGAGTCTTCTCTGGAAGCGCCTTCACTGCAAGCTGCAGAAGAATGTCTAACAGAACGGTTTAGTATAGGGTACTGAATTGTGACTTACTTTCGCCTAATAAGGCGATTTGGGAAAAGAGAGTGTCTCCCGCAGGGAAGATGCTAGCATGGAATGCTGCTGTTTCTGAATGTCTTCTCTTAGAGTGCTTTCAGTGCAAAGCAAGGCTTGTAGAATGTTCAGTCTCGGCTTGTGTACAGTAACATCAGAATGGCGGTTAAAGTGTCACTTTGAAATTTCATACCGTTCAGCACAAGGACTGCGGGGAATCTGCTACAATCAAATGCTGGCTCTCAGTAGAGTCTTCTCCGGAAGTGCTTTCACTTCAAGCTGGTTAAGCTCGACTAACAGAACGTTTAATATAAGGTACTGAGTTGAGACTGAACTGCACCTCCACCCCCTGCGGCCCTGCTCTTACCCCCTGCGGCCCTGCTCTTACCCCCTGCGGCCCTGCTCTTACCCCCTGCGGCCCTGCTCTTACCCCCTGCGGCCCTGCTCTTACCCCCTGCGGCCCTGCTCTTACCCCCTGCGGCCCTGCTCTTACCCCCTGCGGCCCTGCTCTTACCCCCTGCGGCCCTGCTCTTACCCCCTGCGGCCCTGCTCTTACCCCCTGCGGCCCTGCTCTTACCCCCTGCGGCCCTGCTCTTACCCCCTGCGGCCCTGCTCTTACCCCCTGCGGCCCTGCTCTTACCCCCTGCGGCCCTGCTCTTACCCCCTGCGGCCCTGCTCTTACCCCCTGCGGCCCTGCTCTTACCCCCTGCGGCCCTGCTCTTACCCCCTGCGGCCCTGCTCTTACCCCCTGCGGCCCTGCTCTTACCCCCTGCGGCCCTGCTCTTACCCCCTGCGGCCCTGCTCTTACCCCCTGCGGCCCTGCTCTTACCCCCTGCGGCCCTGCTCTTACCCCCTGCGGCCCTGCTCTTACCCCCTGCGGCCCTGCTCTTACCCCCTGCGGCCCTGCTCTTACCCCCTGCGGCCCTGCTCTTACCCCCTGCGGCCCTGCTCTTACCCCCTGCGGCCCTGCTCTTACCCCCTGCGGCCCTGCTCTTACCCCCTGCGGCCCTGCTCTTACCCCCTGCGGCCCTGCTCTTACCCCCTGCGGCCCTGCTCTTACCCCCTGCGGCCCTGCTCTTACCCCTGTCCGGTATTTTCCGCACTTGCCTGGCCCGACTTGGGCCCCTCCCGGCCCGACTTGGGCCCTTGTCCCGTGTTCTCCGCCCTTGTCCGCCCCTCTGTGGCCTTGTCCCGTGTTCTCCGCCCTTGTCCGCCCCTCTGTGGCCTTGTCCCGTGTTCTCCGCACTTGTCCGGTATTTTCCGCACTTGCCCGGCCCGACTTGGGCCCCTCCCGGCCCGACTTGGGCCCCTCCCGGCCCGACTTGGGCCCCTCCCGGCCCGACTTGGGCCCCTCCCGGCCCGACTTGGGCCCCTCCCGGCCCGACTTGGGCCCCTGTACCGTGTTCTCCGCCCTTGTCCGCCCCTCTGTGCCCTTGTCCCGTGTTCTCCGCCCTTGTCCGCCCCTCTGTGGCCTTGTCCCGTGTTCTCTGCCATTGTCCGCCACTCTGTGGCCTTGTCCCGTGTTCTCTGCCATTGTCCGCCACTCTGTGGCCTTGTCCCGTGTTCTCTGCCATTGTCCGCCACTCTGTGGCCTTGTACTGTGTTCTCCACACTTGTCCGACCCTCTTTCCCTTTGTCCCGTGTTCTCCGCCCTTGTCCGCCCCTCTGTGGCCTTGTCCCGTATTATCCGCACTTGTCCGCACCTCTGGGCCCGTGTCCGCCCCTCTGTGGCCTTGTCCCGTATTATCCGCACTTGTCCGCACCTCTGGGCCCGTGTCCGCCCCTCTGTGGCCTTGTCCCGTATTATCCGCACTTGTCCGACCCTCTGGGCCCGTGTCCGACCCTCTGGGCCCTTGTCCCGTATTCTCCGAACTTGTCTGCCCCTCTGGGCCCGTGTCCCGTATTCTCTGGGCCCGTGTCCCGTATTCTCTGGGCCCGTGTCCCGTATTCTCTGGGCCCGTGTCCCGTATTCTCTGGGCCCGTGTCCCGTATTCTCTGGGCCCGTGTCCCGTATTCTCTGGGCCCGTGTCCCGTATTCTCTGGGCCCGTGTCCCGTATTCTCTGGGCCCGTGTCCCGTATTCTCTGGGCCCGTGTCCCGTATTCTCTGGGCCCGTGTCCGCCCCTCTTTGCCCTTGTTTAAGCGAAAGTAAGTTACAATTCAGTACCCTATCCTAAAGCTTGCTGTTAGGAGAGAATCTGCAGCTTGCAGTGAAAGCGCTTCCAGAGGGGAGTCTAATGAGGGCAAACATTTGATGGTAGCAGCTTCCCTGCGGGAGATATTCTCTTTGCCAAAATCGCCTTATTAGCCGCAGTTAAGTTACAGTTCAGTACCCTATCCTAAAGCTTGCTGTTAGGAGGGAATCTGCAGCTTGCAGTGAAAGCGCTTCCAGAGTGGAGTCTAATGAGGGCAAACATTTGATGGTAGCAGCTTCCCTGCGGGAGATACTCTCTTTACCAAAATCGCCTTATTAGCCGCAGTTAAGTTACAATTCAGTATCCTATCCTAAAGCTTGCTGTTAGGAGGGAATCTGCAGCTTGCAGTGAAAGCGCTTCCAGAGGGGAGTCTAATGAGGGCAAACATTTGATGGTAGCAGCTTCCCTGCGGGAGATACTCTCTTTGCCAAAATCGCATTATTAGGCGAAAGTAAGTTACAATTCAGTACCCCATCCTAAAGCTTGCTGTTAGGAGGGAATCTGCAGCTTGAAGTGAATGCGCTTCCAGAGGGGAGTCTAACGAGGGCAAACATTTGATGGTAGCAGCTTCCCTGCGGGAGATAGTCTCTTTGCCAAAATCGCATTATTAGGCGAAAGTAAGTTACAATTCAGTACCCTATCCTAAAGCTTGCTGTTAGGAGGGAATCTGCAGCTTGCAGTGAAAGCGCTTCCATAGGGGAGTCTAACGAGGGCAAACATTTGATGGTAGCAGCTTCCCTGCGGGAGATAGTCTCTTTGCCAAAATCGCATTATTAGGCGAAAGTAAGTTACAATTCAGTACCCCATCCTAAAGCTTGCTGTTAGGAGGGAATCTGCAGCTTGAAGTGAATGCGCTTCCAGAGGGGAGTCTAACGAGGGCAAAGATTTGATGGTAGCAGCTTCCCTGCGGGAGATACTCTCTTTGCCAAAATCGCCTTATTAGCCGCAGTTAATTTACAATTCAGTATCCTATCCTAAAGCTTGCTGTTAGGAGGGAATCTGCAGCTTGCAGTGAAAGCGCTTCCAGAGGGGAGTCTAATGAGGGCAAACATTTGATGGTAGCAGCTTCCCTGCGGGAGATACTCTCTTTGCCAAAATCGCATTATTAGGCGAAAGTAGGATACAATTCAGTACCCTATCCTAAAGCTTGCTGTTAGGAGGGAATCTGCAGCTTGCAGTGAAAGCGCTTCCAGAGGGGAGTCTAATGAGGGCAAACATTTGATGGTAGCAGCTTCACTGCGGGAGATACTCTTTTGCCAAAATCGCCTTATTAGCCACAGTTAAGTTACAATTCAGTACCCTATCCTAAATCTTGCTGTTAGGAGGGAATCTGCAGCTTACAGTGAAAGCGCTTCCAGAGGGGATTCTAACGAGGGCAAACATTTGATGGTAGCAGCTTCCCTGCAGGATATACTCTCTTTTCCGAAATCGCCTTATTAGCCGCAGTTAAGATACAATTCAGTATCCTATCCTAAAGCTTGCTGTTAGGAGGGAATCTGCAGCTTGCAGTGAAAGCGCTTCCAGAGGGGAGTCTAATGAGGGCAAACATTTGATGGTAGCAGCTTCCCTGCGGGAGATACTCTCTTTGCCAAAATCGCATTATTAGGCGAAAGTAAGTTACAATTCAGTACCCTATCCTAAAGCTTGCTGTTAGGAGGGAATCTGCAGCTTGCAGTGAAAGCGCTTCCAGAGGGGAGTCTAACGAGGGCAAACATTTGATGGTAGCAGCTTCCCTGCAGGATATACTCTCTTTTCCGAAATCGCCTTATTAGCCGCAGTTAAGATACAGTTCATCACCCTATCCTAAAGCTTGCTGTTAGGAGGGAATCCGCAGCTTGCAGTGAAAGCGCTTCCAGAGGGGATTCTAATGAGGGCAAATATTTGATGGTAGCAGCTTACCTGCGGGAGATATTCTCTTTGCCAAAATCGCCTTATGAGCCGCAGTTAAGTTACAATTCAGTACCCTATCCTAAAGCTTGCTGTTAGGAGGGAATCTGCAGCTTGCAGTGAAAGCGCTTCCAGAGGGGAGTCTAATGAGGGCAAACATTTGATGGTAGTAGCTGCCCTGCGGGAGATACTCTCTTTGCCAAAATCGCATTATTAGGTGAAAGTAAGTTACAATTCAGTACCCTATCCTAAAGCTTGCTGTTAGGAGGGAATCTGCAGCTTGCAGTGAAAGCACTTCCAGAGGGGAGTCTAATGAGGGCAAACATTTGATGGTAGCAGCTTCCCTGCGGGAGATAGTCTGTTTGACAAAATTGCATTATTAGGCGAAAGTAAGTTACAATTCAGTACCCTATCCTAAAGCTTGCTGTTAGGAGGGAATCTGCAGCTTGCAGTGAAAGCGCTTCCAGAGGGGAGTCTAATGAGGGCAAACATTTGATGGTAGCAGCTTCCCTGCGGGAGATACTCTCTTTGCCAAAATCGCATTATTAGGCGAAAGTAAGATACAATTCAGTACCCTATCCTAAAGCTTGCTGTTAGGAGGGAATCTGCAGCTTGCAGTGAAAGCGCTTCCAGAGGGGAGTCTAACGAGGGCAAACATTTGATGGTAGCAGCTTCCCTGCAGGATATACTCTCTTTTCCGACATCGCCTTATTAGCCGCAGTTAAGTTACAATTCAGTACCCTATCCTAAAGCTTGCTGTTAGGAGGGAATCTGCAGCTTGCAGTGAAAGCGCTTCCAGAGGGGAGTCTAATGAGGGCAAATATTTGATGGTAGCAGCTTCCTTGCGGGAGATATTCTCTTTGCCAAAATCGCCTTATGAGCCGCAGTTAAGTTACAATTCAGTACCCTATCCTAAAGCTTGCTGTTAGGAGGGAATCTGCAGCTTGCAGTGAAAGCGCTTCCAGAGGGGAGTCTAATGAGGGCAAACATTTGATGGTAGCAGCTTCCCTGCGGGAGATATTCTCTTTGCCAAAATCGCCTTATTAGCCGCAGTTAAGTTACAATTCAGTACCCTTTCCTAAAGCTTGCTGTTAGGAGGGAATCTGCAGCTTGCAGTGAAAGCGCTTCCAGAGGGGAGTCTAATGAGGGCAAACATTTGATGGTAGCAGCTTCCCTGCGGGAGATACTCTCTTTGACAAAATCGCTTTTTTAGCCGCAGTTAAGATACAATTCAGTACCCTATCCTAAAGCTTGCTGTTAGGAGGGAATCTGCAGCTTGCAGTGAAAGCGCTTCCAGAGGGGAGTCTAATGAGGGCAAACATTTGATGGTAGCAGCTTCCCTGCGGGAGATATTCACATTGCCAAAATCGCCTTATTAGCCGCAGTTAAGTTACAATTCAGTACCCTATCCTAAAGCTTGCTGTTAGGAGGGAATCTGCAGCTTGCAGTGAAAGCGCTTCCAGAGGGGAGTCTAATGAGGGCAAACATTTGATGGTAGCAGCTTCCCTGCGGGAGATACTCTCTTTGCCAAAATCGCATTATTAGGCGAAAGTAAGTTACAATTCAGTACCCTTTCCTAAAGCTTGCTGTTAGGAGGGAATCTGCAGCTTGCAGTGAAAGCGCTTCCAGAGGGGAGTCTAATGAGGGCAAACATTTGATGGTAGCAGCTTCCCTGCGGGAGATACTCTCTTTGACAAAATCGCTTTTTTAGCCGCAGTTAAGATACAATTCAGTACCCTATCCTAAAGCTTGCTGTTAGGAGGGAATCTGCAGCTTGCAGTGAAAGCGCTTCCAGAGGGGAGTCTAATGAGGGCAAACATTTGATGGTAGCAGCTTCCCTGCGGGAGATACTCTCTTTGCCAAAATCGCATTATTAGGCGAAAGTAAGTTACAATTCAGTACCCTATCCTAAAGCTTGCTGTTAGGAGGGAATCTGCAGCTTGCAGTGAAAGCGCTTCCAGAGGGGAGTCTAATGAGGGCAAACATTTGATGGTAGCAGCTTCCCTGCGGGAGATACTCTCTTTGCCAAAATCGCATTATTAGGCGAAAGTAGGATACAATTCAGTACCCTATCCTAAAGCTTGCTGTTAGGAGGGAATCTGCAGCTTGCAGTGAAAGCGCTTCCAGAGGGGAGTCTAATGAGGGCAAACATTTGATGGTAGCAGCTTCCCTGCAGGATATACTCTCTTTTCCGAAATCGCCTTTTTAGCCGCAGATAAGTTACAATTCAGTACCCTATCCTAAAGCTTGCTGTTAGGAGGGAATCTGCAGCTTGCAGTGAAAGCGCTTCCAGAGTGGAGTCTAACGAGGGCAAACATTTGATGGTAACAGCTTCCCTGCGGGAGATATTCTCTTTGCTAAAATTTCCTTATTAGGCGAAAGTAAGTTACAATTCAGTACCCTATCCTAAAGCTTGCTGTTAGGAGGGAATCTGCAGCTTGCAGTGAAAGCGCTTCCAGAGGGGAGTCTAATGAGGGCAAACATTTGATGGTAGCAGCTTCCCTGCGGGAGATATTCACATTGCCAAAATCGCCTTATTAGCCGCAGTTAAGTTACAATTCAGTACCCTATCCTAAAGCTTGCTGTTAGGAGGGAATCTGCAGCTTGCAGTGAAAGCGCTTCCAGAGGGGAGTCTAATGAGGGCAAACATTTGATGGTAGCAGCTTCCCTGCGGGAGATACTCTCTTTGCCAAAATCGCCTTATTAGCCGCAGTTAAGTTACAATTCAGTACCCTATCCTAAAGCTTGCTGTTAGGAGGGAATCTGCAGCTTGCAGTGAAAGCGCTTCCAGAGGGGATTCTAACGAGGGCAAACTTTTGATGGTAGCAGCTTCCCTGCGGGAGATACTCTCTTTTCCGAAATCGCCTTATTAGCCGCAGTTAAGATACAATTCAGTATCCTATCCTAAATCTTGCTGTTAGGAGGGAATCTGCAGCTTGCAGTGAAAGCGCTTCCAGAGGGGAGTCTAATGAGGGCAAACATTTGATGGTAGCAGCTTCCCTGCAGGAGATACTCTCTTTGCCAAAATCGCATTATTAGGCGAAAGTAAGTTACAATTCAGTACCCTATCCTAAAGCTTGCTGTTAGGAGGGAATCTGCAGCTTGCAGTGAAAGCGCTTCCAGAGGGGAGTCTAACGAGGGCAAACATTTGATGGTAGCAGCTTCCCTGCAGGATATACTCTCTTTTCCGAAATCGCCTTATTAGCCGCAGTTAAGTTACAGTTCAGTACCCTATCCTAAAGCTTGCTGTTAGGAGGGAATCCGCAGCTTGCAGTGAAAGCGCTTCCAGAGGGGATTCTAATGAGGGCAAATATTTGATGGTAGCAGCTTCCCTGCGGGAGATATTCTCTTTGCCAAAATCGCCTTATGAGCCGCAGTTAAGTTACAATTCAGTACCCTATCCTAAAGCTTGCTGTTAGGAGGGAATCTGCAGCTTGCAGTGAAAGCGCTTCCAGAGGGGAGTCTAATGAGGGCAAACATTTGATGGTAGTAGCTTCCCTGCGGGAGATAGTCTCCTTGCCATAATCGCATTATTAGGCGAAAGTAAGTTACAATTCAGTACCCTATCCTAAAGATTGCTGTTAGGAGGGAATCTGCAGCTTGCAGTGAAAGCGCTTCCCGAGGGGAGTCTAATGAGGGCAAACATTTGATGGTAGCAGCTTCCCTGCGGGAGATAGTCTCTTTGACAAAATTGCATTATTAGGCGAAAGTAAGTTACAATTCAGTACCCTTTCCTAAAGCTTGCTGTTAGGAGGGAATCTGCAGCTTGCAGTGAAAGCGCTTCCAGAGGGGAGTCTAATGAGGGCAAACATTTGATGGTAGCAGCTTCCCTGCGGGAGATACTCTCTTTGCCAAAATCGCATGTTTAAGCGAAAGTAAGATACAATTCAGTACCCTATCCTAAAGCTTGCTGTTAGGAGGGAATCTGCAGCTTGCAGTGAAAGCGCTTCCAGAGGGGAGTCTAATGATGGCAAACATTTGATGGTAGCAGCTTCCCTGCAGGATATACTCTCTTTTCCGAAATCGCCTTATTAGCCGCAGTTAAGTTACAATTCAGTACCCTATCCTAAAGCTTGCTGTTAGGAGGGAATCTGCAGCTTGCAGTGAAAGCGCTTCCAGAGGGGAGTCTAATGAGGGCAAATATTTGATGGTAGCAGCTTCCCTGCGGGAGATATTCTCTTTGCCAAAATCGCCTAATGAGCCGCAGTTAAGTTACAATTCAGTACCCTATCCTAAAGCTTGCTGTTAGGAGGGAATCTGCAGCTTGCAGTGAAAGCGCTTCCAGAGGGGAGTCTAATGAGGGCAAACATTTGATGGTAGCAGCTTCCCTGCGGGAGATATTCTCTTTGCCAAAATCGCTTTATTAGCCGCAGTTAAGTTACAATTCAGTACCCTATCCTAAAGCTTGCTGTTAGGAGGGAATCTGCAGCTTGCAGTGAAAGCGCTTCCAGAGGGGAGTCTAATGAGGGCAAATATTTGATGGTAGCAGCTTCCCTGCGGAAGATATTCTCTTTGCCAAAATTGCCTTCTTAGCCGCAGTTAAGATACAATTCAGTACCCTATCCTAAAGCTTGCTGTTAGGAGGGAATCTGCAGCTTGCAGTGAAAGCGCTTCCAGAGTGGAGTCTAATGAGGGCAAACATTTGATGGTAGCAGCTTCCCTGCGGGAGATAGTCTCTTTGCCAAAATCGCATTATTAGGCGAAAGTAAGATACAATTCAGTACCCTATCCTAAAGCTTGCTGTTAGGAGGGAATCTGCAGCTTGCAGTGAAAGCGCTTCCAGAGGGGAGTCTAATGAGGGCAAACATTTGATGGTAGCAGCTTCCCTGCGGGAGGTACTCTCTTTGCCAAAATCGCTTTATTAGCCGCAGTTAAGTTACAATTCAGTACCCTATCCTAAAGGTTGCTGTTAGGAGGGAATCTGCAGCTTGCAGTGAAAGCACTTCCAGAGGGGAGTCTAATGAGGGCAAACATTTGATGGTAGCAGCTTCCCTGCGGGAGATATTCTCTTTGCCAAAATCGCCTTATTAGCCGAAGTTAAGATACAATTCAGTACCCTATCCTAAAGCTTGCTGTTAGGAGGTAATCTTCAGCTTGCAGTGAAACCGCTTCCAGAGGGGAGTCTAATGACGGCAAACATTTGATGGTAGCAGCTTCCCTGCGGGAGATATTCTCTTTGCAAAATCGCTTTATTAGGCAAAAGTAAGTTACAATTCAGTACCCTATCCTAAAGCTTGCTTTTAGGAGGGAATCTGCAGCTTGCAGTGAAAGCGCTTCCAGAGGGGAGTCTAATGAGGGTAAATATTTGATGGTAGCAGCTTCCCTGCGGGAGATACTCTCTTTGCCTTAATCGCATTATTAGGCGAAAGTAAGTTACAATTCAGTACCCTATCCTAAAGATTGCTGTTAGGAGGGAATCTGCAGCTTGCAGTGGAAGCGCTTCCAGAGGGGAGTCTAATGAGGGCAAATATTTGATGGTAGCAGCTTCCCTGCGGGAGATACTCTCTTTGCCAAAATCGCATTATTAGGCGAAAGTAAGTTACAATTCAGTACCCTATCCTAAAGCTTGCTGTTAGGAGGGAATCTGCAGCTTGCAGTGAAAGCGCTTCCAGAGGGGAGTCTAATGAGGGCAAACATTTGATGGTAGCAGCTTCCCTGCGGGAGATACTCTCTTTGCCAAAATCGCCTTATTAGGCGAAAGTAAGTTACAATTCAGTACCCTATCCTAAAGCTTGCTGTTAGGAGGGAATCTGCAGCTTGCAGTGAAAGCGCTTCCAGAGGGGAGTCTAATGAGGGCAAACATTTGATGGTAGCAGCTTCCCTGCGGGAGATAGTCTCTTTGCCAAAATCGCATTATTAGGCGAAAGTAAGATACAATTCAGTACCCTATCCTAAAGCTTGCTGTTAGGAGGGAATCTGCAGCTTGCAGTGAAAGCGCTTGCAGAGGGGAGTCTAATGAGGGCAAACATTTGATGGTAGCAGCTTCCCTGCGGGAGATACTCTCTTTGCCAAAATCGCATTATTAGCCGCATTTAAGATACAATTCAGTACCCTATCCTAAAGCTTGCTGTTAGGAGGGAATCTGCAGCTTGCAGTGAAAGCGCTTCCAGAGGGGAGTCTAATGAGGGCAAATATTTGATGGTAGCAGCTTCCCTGCAGGATATACTCTCTTTTCCGAAATAGCGTTATTAGCCGCAGTTAAGTTACAATTCAGTACCCTATCCTAAAGCTTGCTGTTAGGAGGGAATCTGCAGCTTGCAGTGAAAGCGCTTCCAGAGGGGAGTCTAATGAGGGCAAACATTTGATGGTAGCAGCTTCCCTGCGGGAGATAGTCTCTTTGCCAAAATCGCCTTTTTAGCCGCAGTTAAGTTACAATTCAGTACCCTATCCTAAAGCTTGCTGTTAGGAGGGAATCTGCAGCTTGCAGTGAAAGCGCTTCCAGAGGGGAGTCTAATGAGGGCAAACATTTGATGGTAGAGCCTTCCCTGCGGGAGATACTCTCTTTGCCAAAATCGCAGTATTAGGCGAAAGTAAGATACAATTCAGTACCCCATCCTAAAGCTTGCTGTTAGGAGGGAATCTGCAGCTTGCAGTGAAAGCGCTTGCAGAGGGGAGTCTAATGAGGGCAAACATTTGATGGTAGCAGCTTCCCTGCGGGAGATACTCTCTTTGCCAATATCGCATTATTAGCCGCAGTTAAGTTACAATTAAGTACCCTATCCTAAAGCTTGCTGTTAGGAGAGAATCTGCAGCTTGCAGTGAAAGCGCTTCCAGAGGGGAGTCTAACGAGGGCAAACATTTGATGGTAGCAGCTTCCCTGCAGGATATACTCTCTTTTCCGAAATCGCCTTATTAGCCGCAGTTAAGTTACAATTATGTACCCTATCCTAAAGCTTGCTGTTAGGAGGGAATCTGCAGCTTGCAGTGAAAGCGCTTCCAGAGGGGAGTCTAATGAGGGCAAATATTTGATGGTAGCAGCTTCCCTGTGGGAGATATTCTCTTTGCCAAAATTGCCTTCTTAGCCGCAGTTAAGTTACAATTCAGTACCCTATCCTAAAGCTTGCTGTTAGGAGGGAATCTGCAGCTTGCAGTGAAAGCGCTTCCAGAGGGGAGTCTAATGAGGGCAAACATTTGATGGTAGCAGCTTCCCTGCGGGAGATAGTCTCTTTACCAAAATCGCCTTATTAGCCGCAGTTAAGATACAATTCAGTACCCTATCCTAAAGCTTGCTGTTAGGAGGGAATCTGCAGCTTGCAGTGAAAGCGCTTCCAGAGGGGAGTCTAATGAGGGCAAACATTTGATGGTAGCAGCTTCCCTGCGGGAGATACTCTCTTTGCCAAAATCGCATTATTAGGCGAAAGTAAGTTACAATTCAGAACCCTTTCCTAAAGCTTGCTGTTAGGAGGGAATCTGCAGCTTGCAGTGAAAGCGCTTCCAGAGGGGAGTCTAATGAGGGCAAACATTTGATGGTAGCAGCTTCCCTGCGGGAGATACTCTCTTTGCCAAAATCGCCTTATGAGCCGCAGTTAAGTTACAATTCAGTACCCTTTCCTAAAGCTTGCTGTTAGGAGGGAATCTGCAGCTTGCAGTGAAAGCGCTTCCAGAGGGGAGTCTAATGAGGGGAAACATTTGATGGTAGCAGCTTCCCTGCGGGAGATAGTCTCTTTGCCAAAATCGCCTTATTAGCCGCAGTTAAGTTACAATTCAGTACCCTATCCTAAAGCTTGCTGTTAGGAGGGAATCTGCAGCTTGCAGTGAAAGCGCTTCCAGAGGGGAGTCTAATGAGGGCAAACATTTGATGGTAGCAGCTTCCCTGCGGGAGATACTCTTTTTGCCAAAATCGCATTATTAGGCGAAAGTAAGTTACAATTCAGAACCCTTTCCTAAAGCTTGCTGTTAGGAGGGAATCTGCAGCTTGCAGTGAAAGCGCTTCCAGAGGGGAGTCTAATGAGGGCAAACATTTGATGGTAGCAGCTTCCCTGCGGGAGATACTCTCTTTGCCAAAATCGCCTTATGAGCCGCAGTTAAGTTACAATTCAGTACCCTATCCTAAAGCTTGCTGTTAGGAGGGAATCTGCAGCTTGCAGTGAAAGCGCTTCCAGAGGGGAGTCTAATGAGGGCAAACATTTGATGGTAGCAGCTTCCCTGCGGGAGATACTCTCTTTGCCAAAATCGCCTTATTAGCCGCAGTTAAGTTACAATTCAGTACCCTATCCTAAAGCTTGCTGTTAGGAGGGAATCTGCAGCTTGCAGTGAAAGCGCTTCCAGAGGGGAGTCTAATGAGGGCAAACATTTGATGGTAGCAGCTTCCCTGCAGGAGATACTCTCTTTGCCAAACTCGCATTATTAGGCGAAAGTAAGTTACAATTCAGAACCCTATCCTAAAGCTTGCTGTTAGGAGGGAATCTGCAGCTTGCAGTGAAAGTGCTTCCAGAGGGGAGTCTAATGAGGGCAAACATTTGATGGTAGAGCCTTCCCTGCGAGTTATAGTCTCTTTGCCAAAATCGCAGTATTAGGCGAAAGTAAGATACAATTCAGTACCCTATCCTAAAGCTTGCTGTTAGGAGGGAATCTGCAGCTTGCAGTGAAAGCGCTTCCAGAGGGGAGTCTAATGAGGGCAAACATTTGATGGTAGCAGCTTCCCTGCAGGAGATACTCTCTTTGCCAAAATCGCATTATTAGCCGCAGTTAAGTTACAATTCAGTACCCTATCCTAAAGCTTGCTGTTAGGAGGGAATCTGCAGCTTGCAGTGAAAGCGCTTCCAGAGGGGAGTCTAATGAGGGCAAACATTTGATGGTAGAGCCTTCCCTGCGGGAGATACTCTCTTTGCCAAAATCGCATTATTAGGCGAAAGTAAGATACAATTCAGTACCCTATCTAAAGCTTGCTGTTAGGAGGGAATCTGCAGCTTGCAGTGAAAGCGCTTGCAGAGGGGAGTCTAATGAGGGCGAACATTTGATGGTAGCAGCTTCCCTGCGGGAGATACTCTCTTTGCCAAAATCGCATTATTAGGCGAAAGTAAGTTACAATTCAGAACCCTTTCCTAAAGCTTGCTGTTAGGAGGGAATCTGCAGCTTGCAGTGAAAGCGCTTCCAGAGGGGAGTCTAATGAGGGCAAACATTTGATGGTAGCAGCTTCCCTGCGGGAGATACTCTCTTTGCCAAAATCGCATTATTAGGCGAAAGTAAGTTACAATTCAGTACACTATCCTAAAGATTGCTGTTAGGAGGGAATCTGCAGCTTGCAGTGAAAGCGCTTCCAGAGGGGAGTCTAATGAGGGCAAACATTTGATGGTAGCAGCTTCCCTGCGGGAGATATTCTCATTGCCAAAATCCCCTTATTAGCCGCAGTTAAGTTACAATTCAGTACACTATCCTAAAGATTGCTGTTAGGAGGGAATCTGCAGCTTGCAGTGAAAGCGCTTCCAGAGGGGAGTCTAATGAGGGCAAACATTTGATGGTAGCAGCTTCCCTGCGGGAGATAGTCTCTTTGCCAAAATCGCATTATTAGCCGCAGTTAAGTTACAATTCAGTACCCTATCCTAAAGCTTGCTGTTAGGAGGGAATCTGCAGCTTGCAGTGAAAGCGCTTCCAGAGGGGAGTCTAATGAGGGCAAACATTTGATGGTAGCAGCTTCCCTGCGGGAGATAGTCTCTTTGCTAAAATCGCATTTTTAGGCGAAAGTAAGTTACAATTCAGTACCCTATCCTAAAGCTTGCTGTTAGGAGGGAATCTGCAGCTTGCAGTGAAAGCGCTTCCAGAGGGGAGTCTAACGAGGGCAAACATTTGATGGTAGCAGCTTCCCTGCGAGAGATATTCTCATTTCCATAATCGCCTTTTTAGCCGCAGTTAAGTTACAATTCAGTACCCTTTCCTAAAGCTTGCTGTTAGGAGGGAATCTGCCGCTTGCAGTGAAAGCGCTTCCGGAGGGGAGTCTAATGAGGGCAAACATTTGATGGTAACAGATTCCCTGCGGGAGATATTCTCTTTGCCAATATCGCCTTATGAGGCGAAACTAAGATACAATGCAGTACCCTATCCTAAAGCTTGCTGTTAGGAGGGAATCTGCAGCTTGCAGTGAAAGCACTTCCAGAGTGGAGTCTAATGAGGGCAAACATTTGATGGTAGCAGCTTCCCTGCGGGAGATACTCTCTTTGCCAAAATCGCATTATTAGGCGAAAGTAAGTTACAATTCAGTACCCTATCCTAAAGCTTGCTGTTAGGAGGGAATCTGCAGCTTGCAGTGAAAGCGCTTCCAGAGGGGAGTCTAATGAGGGCAAATATTTGATGGTAGCATCTTCCCTGCGGGAGATACTCTCTTTGCCAAAATCGCATTATTAGGCGAAAGTAAGTTACAATTCAGTACCCTATCCTAAAGCTTGCTGTTAGGAGGGAATCTGCAGCTTGCCGTGAAAGCGCTTCCAGAGGGGAGTCTAATGAGGGCAAACATTTGATGGTAGCAGCTTCCCTGCGGGAGATACTCTCTTTGCCAAAATCGCGTTCTTAGCCGCAGTTAAGATACAATTCAGTACCCTATCCTAAAGCTTGCTGTTAGGAGGGAATCTGCAGCTTGCAGTGAAAGCGCTTCCAGAGGGGAGTCTAATGAGGGCAAACATTTGATGGTAGCAGCTTCCCTGCGGGAGATACTCTCTTTGCCAAAATCGCATTATTAGCCGCAGTTAAGTTACAATTCAGTACCCTATCCTAAAGCTTGCTGTTAGGAGGGAATCTGCAGCTTGCAGTGAAATCGCTTCCAGAGGGGAGTCTAATGAGGGCAAACATTTGATGGTAGCAGCTTCCCTGCGGGAGATACTCTCTTTGCCAAAATCGCATTATTAGGCGAAAGTAAGTTACAATTCAGTACCCTTTCCTAAAGCTTGCTGGTAGGAGGGAATCTGCAGCTTGCAGTGAAAGCGCTTCCAGAGGGGAGTCTAATGAGGGCAAACATTTGATGGTAGCAGCTTCCCTGCGGGAGATAGTCTCCTTCCCATAATCGCCTTATTAGGCGAAAGTAAGTTACAATTCAGTACCCTATCCTAAAGCTTGCTGTTAGGAGGGAATCTGCAGCTTGCAGTGAAAGCGCTTCCAGAGGGGAGTCTAATGAGGGCAAACATTTGATGGTAGCAGCTTCCCTGCGGGAGATAGTCTCTTTGCCAAAATCGCCTTATTAGGCGAAAGTAAGTTACAATTCAGAACCCTTTCCTAAAGCTTGCTGTTAGGAAGGAATCTGCAGCTTGCAGTGAAAGCGCTTCCAGAGGGGAGTCTAATGAGGGCAAACATTTGATGGTAGCAGCTTCCCTGCGGGAGATACTCTCATTGCCAAAATCGCATTATTAGCCGCAGTTAAGTTACAATTCAGTACCCTATCCTAAAGCTTGCTGTTAGGAGGGAATCTGCAGCTTGCAGTGAAAGCGCTTCCAGAGGGGAGTCTAATGAGGGCAAACATTTGATGGTAGCAGCTTCCCTGCAGGAGATACTCTCTTTGCCAAAATCGCATTATTAGCCGCAGTTAAGTTACAATTCAGTACCCTATCCTAAAGCTTGCTGTTAGGAGGGAATCTGCAGCTTGCAGTGAAAGCGCTTCCAGAGGGGAGTCTAATGAGGGCAAGCATTTGATGGTAGCAGCTTCCCTGCGGGAGATATTCTCTTTGCCAAAATCGCATTATTAGGCGAAAGTAAGTTACAATTCAGAACCCTTTCCGAAAGCTTGCTGTTAGGAGGGAATCTGCAGCTTGCAGTGAAAGCGCTTCCAGAGGGGAGTCTAATGAGGGCAAACATTTGATGGTAGAGCCTTCCCTGCGGGAGATACTCTCTTTGCCAAAATCGCAGTATTAGGCGAAAGTAAGATACAATTCAGTACCCTATCTAAAGCTTGCTGTTAGGAGGGAATCTGCAGCTTGCAGTGAAAGCGCTTGCAGAGGGGAGTCTAATGAGGGCGAACATTTGATGGTAGCAGCTTCCCTGCGGGAGATACTCTCTTTTCCGAAATCGCCTTATTAGCCGCAGTTAAGTTACAATTCAGTACCCTATCCTAAAGCTTGCTGTTAGGAGGGAATCTGCAGCTTGCAGTGAAAGCGCTTCCAGAGGGGAGTCTAATGAGGGCAAACATTTGATGGTAGCAGCTTCCCTGCGGGAGATACTCTCTTTGCCAAAATCGCATTATTAGGCGAAAGTAAGTTACAATTCAGAACCCTTTCCTAAAGCTTGCTGTTAGGAGGGAATCTGCAGCTTGCAGTGAAAGCGCTTCCAGAGGGGAGTCTAATGAGGGCAAACATTTGATGGGAGCAGCTTCCCTGCGGGAGATACTCTCTTTGCCAAAATCGCATTATTAGGCGAAAGTATGTTACAATTCAGTACACTATCCTAAAGATTGCTGTTAGGAGGGAATCTGCAGCTTGCAGTGAAAGCATTTCCAGAGGGGAGTCTAATGAGGGCAAACATTTGATGGTAGCAGCTTCCCTGCGGGAGATATTCTCATTGCCAAAATCCCCTTATTAGCCGCAGTTAAGTTACAATTCAGTACACTATCCTAAAGATTGCTGTTAGGAGGGAATCTGCAGCTTGCAGTGAAAGCGCTTCCAGAGGGGAGTCTAATGAGGGCAAACATTTGATGGTAGCAGCTTCCCTGCGGGAGATAGTCTCTTTGCCAAAATCGCATTATTAGCCGCAGTTAAGTTACAATTCAGTACCCTATCCTAAAGCTTGCTGTTAGGAGGGAATCTGCAGCTTGCAGTGAAAGCGCTTCCAGAGGGGAGTCTAATGAGGGCAAACATTTGATGGTAACAGATTCCCTGCGGGAGATATTCTCTTTGCCAATATCGCCTTATGAGGCGAAACTAAGATACAATGCAGTACCCTATCCTAAAGCTTGCTGTTAGGAGGGAATCTGCAGCTTGCAGTGAAAGCACTTCCAGAGTGGAGTCTAATGAGGGCAAACATTTGATGGTAGCAGCTTCCCTGCGGGAGATACTCTCTTTGCCAAAATCGCATTATTAGGCGAAAGTAAGTTACAATTCAGTACCCTATCCTAAAGCTTGCTGTTAGGAGGGAATCTGCAGCTTGCAGTGAAAGCGCTTCCAGAGGGGAGTCTAATGAGGGCAAATATTTGATGGTAGCAGCTTCCCTGCGGGAGATACTCTCTTTGCCAAAATCGCGTTCTTAGCCGCAGTTAAGTTACAATTCAGTACCCTATCCTAAAGCTTGCTGTTAGGAGGGAATCTGCAGCTTGCCGTGAAAGCGCTTCCAGAGGGGAGTCTAATGAGGGCAAACATTTGATGGTAGCAGCTTCCCTGCGGGAGATACTCTCTTTGCCAAAATCGCGTTCTTAGCCGCAGTTAAGATACAATTCAGTACCCTATCCTAAAGCTTGCTGTTAGGAGGGAATCTGCAGCTTGCAGTGAAAGCGCTTCCAGAGGGGAGTCTAATGAGGGCAAACATTTGATGGTAGCAGCTTCCCTGCGGGAGATACTCTCTTTGCCAAAATCGCATTATTAGCCGCAGTTAAGTTACAATTCAGTACCCTATCCTAAAGCTTGCTGTTAGGAGGGAATCTGCAGCTTGCAGTGAAATCGCTTCCAGAGGGGAGTCTAATGAGGGCAAACATTTGATGGTAGCAGCTTCCCTGCGGGAGATACTCTCTTTGCCAAAATCGCATTATTAGGCGAAAGTAAGTTACAATTCAGTACCCTTTCCTAAAGCTTGCTGGTAGGAGGGAATCTGCAGCTTGCAGTGAAAGCGCTTCCAGAGGGGAGTCTAATGAGGGCAAACATTTGATGGTAGCAGCTTCCCTGCGGGAGATAGTCTCCTTCCCATAATCGCCTTATTAGGCGAAAGTAAGTTACAATTCAGTACCCTATCCTAAAGCTTGCTGTTAGGAGGGAATCTGCAGCTTGCAGTGAAAGCGCTTCCAGAGGGGAGTCTAATGAGGGCAAACATTTGATGGTAGCAGCTTCCCTGCGGGAGATAGTCTCTTTGCCAAAATCGCCTTATTAGGCGAAAGTAAGTTACAATTCAGAACCCTTTCCTAAAGCTTGCTGTTAGGAAGGAATCTGCAGCTTGCAGTGAAAGCGCTTCCAGAGGGGAGTCTAATGAGGGCAAACATTTGATGGTAGCAGCTTCCCTGCGGGAGATACTCTCATTGCCAAAATCGCATTATTAGGCGTAAGTAAGTTACAATTCAGTACACTATCCTAAAGATTGCTGTTAGGAGGGAATCTGCAGCTTGCAGTGAAAGCACTTCCAGAGGGGAGTCTAATGAGGGCAAACATTTGATGGTAGCAGCTTCCCTGCGGGAGATATTCTCATTGAAAAAATCGCCTTATTAGCCGCAGTTAAGTTACAATTCAGTACCCTATCCTAAAGCTTGCTGTTAGGAGGGAATCTGCAGCTTGCAGTGAAAGCGCTTCCAGAGGGGAGTCTAATGAGGGCAAACATTTGATGGTAGCATCTTCCCTGCGGGAGATATTCTCATTGCCAAAATCGCCTTATTAGCCGCAGTTAAGTTACAATTCAGTACCCTATCCTAAAGCTTGCTGTTAGGAGGGAATCTGCAGCTTGCAGTGAAAGCGCTTCCAGAGGGGAGTCTAATGAGGGCAAACATTTGATGGTAGCAGCTTCCCTGCAGGATATACTCTCTTTTCCGAAATCGCCTTATTAGCCGCAGTTAAGATACAATTCAGTACCCTATCCTAAAGCTTGCTGTTAGGAGGGAATCTGCAGCTTGCAGTGAAAGCGCTTCCAGAGGGGAGTCTAATGAGGGCAAATATTTGATGGTAGCAGCTTCCCTGCGGGAGATATTCTCTTTGCCAAAATCGCCTTATGAGCCGCAGTTAAGTTACAATTCAGTACCCTATCCTAAAGCTTGCTGTTAGGAGGGAATCTGCAGCGTGCAGTGAAAGCGCTTCCAGAGGGGAGTCTAATGAGGGCAAACATTTGATGGTAGCAGCTTCCCTGCGGGAGATATTCTCTTTGCCAAAATCGCCGTATTAGCCGCAGTTAAGTTACAATTCAGGACCCTATCCTAAAGCTTGCTGTTAGGAGGGAATCTGCAGCTTGCAGTGAAAGCGCTTCCAGAGGGGAGTCTAATGAGGGCAAACATTTGATGGTAGCAGCTTCCCTGCGGGAGATACTCTCTTTGCCAAAATCGCATTATTAGGCGAAAGTAAGTTACATTTCAGTACCCTATCCTAAAGCTTGCTGTTAGGAGGGAATCTGCAGCTTGCAGTGAAAACACTTCCAGAGGGGAGTCTAGTGAGGGCAAACATTTGATGGTAACAGCTTCCCTGCGGGAGATATTCTCTTTGCCAAAATCGCCTTATTAGACGCAGTTAAGTTACAATTCAGTACAGTGTCCTACAGCTTGCTGTTAGGAGGGAATCTGCAGCTTGCAGTGAAAGCGCTTCCAGAGGGGAGTCTAATGAGGGCAAACATTTAATGGTAGCAGCTTCCCTGCGGGAGATACTCTCTTTGCCAAATCGCATTTTTAGGCGAAAGTAAGTTACAATTCAGTACCCTATCCTAAAGCTTGCTGTTAGGAGGGAATCTGCAGCTTGCAGTGAAAGCGCTTCCAGAGGGGAGTCTAATGAGGGCAAACATTTGATGGTAGCAGCTTCCCTGCGGGAGATATTCTCATTGCCAAAATCGCCTTTTTAGACACAGTTAAGTTACAATTCCGTACCCTATCCTAAAGCTTGCTGTTAGGAGGGAATCTGCAGCTTGCAGTGAAAGCGCTTCCAGAGGGGAGTCTAATGAGGGCAAACATTTGATGGTAGCAGCTTCCCTGCGGGAGATATTCTCTTTGCCAAAATCGCATTATTAGGCGAAAGTAAGTTACAATTCAGTACCCTATCCTAAAGCTTGCTGTTAGGAGGGAATCTGCAGCTTGCTGTGAAAGCGCTTCCAGAGGGGAGTCTAATGAGGGCAAACATTTGATGGTAGCAGCTTCCCTGCGGGAGATACTCTCTTTGCCAAAATCGCATTATTAGTCGAAAGTAAGTTACAATTCAGAACACTTTCCTAAAGCTTGCTGTTAGGAGGGAACTTGCAGCTTGCAGTGAAAACGCTTCCAGAGGGGAGTCTAATGAGGGCAAACATTTGATGGTAACAGCTTCCCTGCGGGAGATATTCTCTTTGCCAATATCGCCTTATTAGGCGAAACTAAGATACAATGCAGTACCCTGTCCTAAAGCTTGCTGTTAGGAGTGAATCTGCAGCTTGCAGTGAAAGCACTTCCAGAGTGGAGTTAAATGAGGGCAAACATTTGATGGTAGCATCTTCCCTGCGGGAGATACTCTCTTTGCCATAATTGCATTATTAGGCGAAAGTAAGTTACAATTCAGTACCCTATCCTAAAGCTTGCTGTTAGGAGGGAATCTGCAGCTTGCAGTGAATGCGCTTCCAGAGGGGAGTCTAATGAGGGCAAATATTTGATGGTAGCATCTTCCCTGCGGGAGATATTCTCTTTGCCAAAATCGCCTTATTAGCAGCAGTTAAGTTACAATTCAGTACCCTATCCTAAAGCTTGCTGTTAGGAGGGAATCTGCAGCTTGCAGTGAAAGCGCTTCCAGAGTGGAGTCTAATGAGGGCAAACATTTGATGGTAGCAGCTTCCCTGCGGGAGATACTCTCTTTGCCAAAATCGCATTATTAGGCAAAAGTAAGATACAATTCAGTACCCTATCCTAAAGCTTGCTGTTAGGAGGGAATCTGCAGCTTGCAGTGAAAGCGCTTCCAGAGGGGAGTCTAACTAGGGCAAATATTTGATGGTAGTAGCTTCCCTGCAGGATATACTCTCTTTTCCTAAATCGCCTTATTAGCCGCAGTTAAGTTACAATTCAGTACCCTGTCCTAAAGATTGCTGTTAGGAGGGAATCTGTCGCTTGCAGTGAAAGCGCTTCCAGAGGGGAGTCTAATGAGGGCAAATATTTGATGGTAGCAGCTTCCCTGCGGGAGATACTCTCTTTGCCAAAATCGCCTTATTAGCCGCAGTTAAGTTACAATTCAGTACCCTATCCTAAAGCTTGCTGTTAGGAGGGAATCTGCAGCTTGCAGTGAAAGCGCTTCCAGAGGGGAGTCTAATGAGGGCAAACATTTGATGGTAGCAGCTTCCCTGCGGGAGATACTCTCTTTGCCAAAATCGCATTATTAGGCGAAAGGAAGTTACAACTCAGTACCCTATCCTAAAACTTGCTGTTAGGAGGGAATCTGCAGCTTGCAGTGAAAGCGCTTCCAGAGGGGAGTCTAATGAGGGCAAATATTTGATTGTAGCATCTTCCCTGCGGGAGATATTCTCTTATCCAAAATCGCCTTATTCGCCGCAGTTAAGTTACAATTCAGTACCCTATCCTAAAGCTTGCTGTTAGGAGGGAATCTGCAGCTTGCAGTGAAAGCGCTTCCAGAGGGGAGTCTGATAAGGGCAAATATTTGATGGAAGCAGCTTCCCTGTGGGAGATACTCTCTTTGCAAAAATCGCATTATTAGGCGAAAGTAAGTTACAATTCAGTACCCTTTCCTAAAGCTTGCTGTTAGGAGGGAATCTGCAGCTTGCAGTGAAAGCGCTTCCAGAGGGGAGTCTAATGAGGGCAAACATTTGATGTTAGCAGCTTCCCTGCGGGAGATACTCTCTTTGCCAAAATCGCATTATTAGGCGAAAGTAAGTTACAATTCAGAACGCTTTCCTAAAGCTTGCTGTTAGGAGGGAATCTGCAGCTTGCAGTGAAAGCGCTTCCAGAGGGGAGTCTAATGAGGGCAAACATTTGATGGTAGCAGCTTCCCTGCAGGAGATACTCTCTTTGCCAAAATCGCATTATTAGACGAAAGTAAGTTAAAATTCAGTACCCTATCCTAAAGCTTGCTGTTAGGAGGGAATCTGCAGCTTGCAGTGAAAGCACTTCCAGAGGGGAGTCTAATGAGGGCAAACATTTGATGGTAGCAGCTTCCCTGCGGGAGATACTCTCTTTGCCAAAATCGCATTTTTAGGCGAAAGTAAGATACAATTCAGTACCCTATCCTAAAGCTTGCTGTTAGGAGGGAATCTGCAGCTTGCAGTGAAAGCGCTTCCAGAGGGGAGTCTAACTAGGGCAAACATTTGATGGTAGTAGCTTCCCTGCAGGATATACTCTCTTTTCCTAAATCGCCTTATTAGCCGCAGTTAAGTTACAATTCAGTACCCTTTCCTAAAGCTTGCTGTTAGGAGGGAATCTGTCGCTTGCAGTGAAAGCGCTTCCAGAGGGGAGTCTAATGAGGGCAAATATTTGATTGTAGCAGCTTCCCTGCGGGAGATACTCTCTTTGCCAAAATTGCCTTCTTAGCCGCAGTTAAGTTACAATTCAGTACCCTATCCTAAAGCTTGCTGTTAGGAGGGAATCTGCAGCTTGCAGTGAAAGCGCTTCCAGAGGGGAGTCTAACGAGGGAAAACATTTGATGGTAGCAGCTTCCCTGCGGGAGAGAGTCTCTTTTCCAAAATCGCATTATTAGGCGAAAGTAAGTTACAATTCAGTACCCTATCCTAAAGCTTGCTGTTAGGAGGGAATCTGCAGCTTGCAGTGAAAGCGCTTCCAGAGGGGAGTCTAATGAGGGCAAACATTTGATGGTAGCAGCTTCCCTGCGGGAGATATTCTCATTGCCAAAATCGCCTTATTAGACGCAGTTAAGTTACAATTCAGTACCCTATCCTAAAGCTTGCTGTTAGGAGGGAATCTGCAGCTTGCAGTGAAAGCGCTTCCAGAGGGTAGTCTAATGAGGGCAAACATTTGATGGTAGCAGCTTCCCTGCGGGAGATACTCTCTTTGCCAAAATCGCATTATTAGGCGAAAGTAAGTTACAATTCAGTACCCTATCCTAAAGCTTGCTGTTAGGAGGGAATCTGCAGCTTGCAGTGAAAGCGCTTCCAGAGGGGAGTCTAATGAGGGCAAACATTTGATGGTAGCAGCTTCCCTGCGGGACACATTCTCTTTGCCAAAATCGCCTTATTAGCTGCAGTTAAGTTACAATTCAGTACCCTATCCTAAAGCTTGCTGTTAGGGGGGAATTTGCAGCTTGCAGTGAAAGCGCTTCCAGAGTGGAGTCTAATGAGGGCAAACATTTGATGGTAGCAGCTTCCCTGCGGGAGATAATCTCTTTGCCAAAATCGCATTTTTAGCCGCAGTTAAGTTACAATTCAGTACCCTATCCTAAAGCTTGCTGTTAGGAGGGAATCTGCAGCTTGCAGTGAAAGCGCTTCCAGAGGGGAGTCTAATGAGGGCAAACATTTGATGGTAGCAGCTTCCCTGCGGGAGATACTCTCTTTGCCAAAATCGCCTTTTTAGCCGCAGTTAAGTTACAATTCAGTACCCTATCCTAAAGCTTGCTGTTAGGAGGGAATCTGCAGCTTGCAGTGAAAGCGCTTCCAGAGGGGAGTCTAATGAGGGCAAACATTTGATGGTAACAGCTTCCCTGCGGGAGATATTCTCTTTGCCAAAATCACCTTATTAGGCGAAAGTAAGTTACAATTCAGCACACTATCCTAAAGCTTGCTGTTAGGAGGGAATCTGCAGCTTGCAGTGAAAGCGCTTCCAGAGGGGAGTCTAATGAGGGCAAACATTTGATGGTAGCAGCTTCCCTGCGAGAGATATTCTCATTGCCATAATCGCCTTTTTAGCCGCAGTTAAGTTACAATTCAGTACCCTATCCTAAAGCTTGCTGTTAGGAGGGAATCTGCAGCTTGCAGTGAAAGCGGTTCCAGAGGGGAGTCTAATGAGGGCAAACATTTGATGGTAGCAGCTTCCCTGCGGGAGATACTCTCTTTGCCAAAATCGCATTATTAGGCGAAAGTAAGTTACAATTCAGTACCCAATCCTAAAACTTGCTGTTAGGAGGGAATCTGCAGCTTGCAGTGAAAGCGCTTCCAGAGGGGAGTCTAACGAGGGCAAACATTTGATGGTAGCAGCTTCCCTGCGGGAGATACTCTCTTTGCCAAAATCGCATTATTAGGCGAAAGTAAGTTACAATTCAGTACCCTATCCTAAAGCTTGCTGTTAGGAGGGAATCTGCAGCTTGCAGTGAAAGCGCTTCCAGAGGGTAGTCTAATGAGGGCAAACATTTGATGGTAGCAGCTTCCCTGCGGGAGATACTCTCTTTGCCAAAATCGCATTATTAGGCGAAAGTAAGTTACAATTCAGTACCCTATCCTAAAGCTTGCTGTTAGGAGGGAATCTGCAGCTTGCAGTGAAAGCGCTTCCAGAGGGGAGTCTAATGAGGGCAAACATTTGATGGTAGCAGCTTCCCTGCGGGAGATATTCTCATTGCCAAAATCGCCTTATTAGCTGCAGTTAAGTTACAATTCAGTACCCTATCCTAAAGCTTGCTGTTAGGGGGGAATTTGCAGCTTGCAGTGAAAGCGCTTCCAGAGGGGAGTCTAATGAGGGCAAACATTTGATGGTAGCAGCTTCCCTGCGGGAGATAGTCTCTTTGCCAAAATCGCCTTTTTAGCCGCAGTTAAGTTACAATTCAGTACCCTATCCTAAAGCTTGCTGTTAGGAGGGAATCTGCAGCTTGCAGTGAAAGCGCTTCCAGAGGGGAGTCTAATGAGGGCAAACATTTGATGGTAACAGCTTCCCTGCGGGAGATATTCTCTTTGCCAAAATCGCCTTATTAGGCGAAAGTAAGTTACAATTCAGCACACTATCCTAAAGCTTGCTGTTAGGAGGGAATCTGCAGCTTGCAGTGAAAGCGCTTCCAGAGGGGAGTCTAATGAGGGCAAACATTTGATGGTAGCAGCTTCCCTGCGAGAGATATTCTCATTGCCATAATCGCCTTTTTAGCCGCAGTTAAGTTACAATTCAGTGCCCTATCCTAAAGATTGCTGTTAGGAGGGAATCTGCAGCTTGCAGTGAAAGCGCTTCCAGAGGGGAGTCTAATGAGGGCAAACATTTGATGGTAGCAGCTTCCCTGCGGGAGATACTCTCTTTGCCAAAATCGCATTATTAGGCGAAAGTAAGTTACAATTCAGTACCCAATCCTAAAGCTTGCTGTTAGGAGGGAATCTGCAGCTTGCAGTGAAAGTGCTTCCAGAGGGGAGTCTAATGAGGGCAAACATTTGATGGTAGCAGCTTCCCTGCGGGAGATACTCTCTTTGCCAAAATCGCATTATTAGGCGAAAGTAAGTTACAATTCAGTACCCTATCCTAAAGCTTGCTGTTAGGAGGGAATCTTCAGCTTGCAGTGAAAGCGCTTCCAGAGGGGAGTCTAATGAGGGCAAACATTTGATGGTAGCAGCTTCCCTGCGGGAGATATTCTCGTTGCCAAAATCGTCTTATTAGCCGCAGTTAAGTTACAATTCAGTACCCTATCCTAAAGCTTGCTGTTAGGAGGGAATCTGCAGCTTGCAGTGAAAGCGCTTCCAGAGGGGAGTCTAATGAGGGCAAACATTTGATGGTAGCAGCTTCCCTGCGGGAGATACTCTCTTTGCCAAAATCGCATTATTAGGCGAAAGTAAGTTACAATTCAGTACCCTATCCTAAAGCTTGCTGTTAGGAGGGAATCTGCAGCTTGCAGTGAAAGCGCTTCCAGAGGGGTGTCTAATGAGGGCAAACATTTGATGGTAGCAGCTTCCCTGCGGGAGATATTCTCATTGCCAAAATCGCCTTATTAGCCGCAGTTAAGTTACAATTCAGTACCCTATCCTAAAGCTTGCTGTTAGGGGGGAATTTGCAGCTTGCAGTGAAAGCGCTTCCAGAGGGGAGTCTAATGAGGGCAAACATTTGATGGTAGCAGCTTCCCTGCGGGAGATACTCTCTTTGCCAAAATCGCCTTTTTAGCCGAAGTTAAGTTACAATTCAGTACCCTATCCTAAAGCTTGCGGTTAGGAGGGAATCTGCAGCTTGCAGTGAAAGCGCTTCCAGAGGGGAGTCTAATGAGGGCAAACATTTGATGGTAGCAGCTTCCCTGCGGGAGATACTCTCTTTGCCAAATTCGCCTTATTAGCCGCAGATAAGTTACAATTCAGTACCCTATCCTAAAGCTTGCTGTTAGGAGGGAATCTGCAGCTTGCAGTGAAAGCGCTTCCAGAGGGGAGTCTAATGAGGGCAAACATTTGATGGTAGCAGCTTCCCTGCGGGAGATATTCTCTTTGCCAAAATCCCCTTATTAGCCGCAGTTAAGTTACAATTCAGTACCCTATCCTAAAGCTTGCTGTTAGGAGGGAATCTGCAGCTTGCAGTGAAAGCGCTTCCAGAGGGGAGTCTAATGAGGGCAAACATTTGATGGTAACAGCTTCCCTGCGGGAGATATTCTCTTTGCCAAAATCGCCTTATTAGGCGAAAGTAAGTTACAATTCAGTACCCTATCCTAAAGCTTGCTGTTAGGAGGGAATCTGCAGCTTGCAGTGAAAGCGCTTCCAGAGGGGAGTCTAATGAGGGCAAACATTTGATGGTAGCAGCTTCCCTGCGAGAGATATTCTCATTGCCATAATCGCCTTTTTAGCCGCAGTTAAGTTACAATTCAGTACCCTATCCTAAAGCTTGCTGTTAGGAGGGAATCTGCAGCTTGCAGTGAAAGCGCTTCCAGAGGGGAGTCTAATGAGGGCAAACATTTGATGGTAGCAGCTTCCCTGCGGGAGATATTCTCTTTGCCAAAATTGCCTTATTAGGCGAAAGTAAGTTACAATTCAGTACACTATCCTAAAGCTTGCTGTTAGGAGGGAATCTGCAGCTTGCAGTGAAAGCGCTTCCAGAGGGGAGTCTAATGAGGGCAAACATTTGATGGTAGCAGCTTCCCTGCGGGAGATACTCTCTTTGCCAAAATCGCCTTATTAGCCGCAGTTAAGTTACAATTCAGTACCCTATCCTAAAGCTCGCTGTTAGGAGGGAATCTGCAGCTTGCAGTGAAAGCGCTTCCAGAGGGGAGTCTAATGAGGGCAAACATTTGATGGTAGCAGCTTCCCTGCGGGAGATATTCTCATTGCCATAATCGCCTTATTAGCCGCAGTTAAGATACAATTCAGCACACTATCCTAAAGCTTGCTGTTAGGAGGGAATCTGCAGCTTGCAGTGAAAGCGCTTCCAGAGGGGAGTCTAATGAGGGCAAACATTTGATGGTAGCAGCTTCCCTGCTGGAGATAGTCTCTTTGCCAATATCGCATTATTAGGCGAAAGTAAGTTACAATTCAGTACCCTATCCTAAAGCTTGCTGTTAGGAGGGAATCTGCAGCTTGCAGTGAAAGCGCTTCCAGAGGGGAGTCTAATGAGGGCAAACATTTGATGGTAGCAGCTTCCCTGCGGGAGATACTCTCTTTGCCAAAATCGCGTTATTAGGCGAAAGTAAGTTACAATTCAGTACCCTATCCTAAAGCTTGCTGTTAGGAGGGAATCTGCAGCTTGCAGTGAAAGCGCTTCCAGAGGGGAGTCTAATGAGGGCAAACATTTGATGGTAGCAGCTTCCCTGCGGGAGATATTCTCTTTGCCAAAATCGCCTTATTAGTCGCAGTTAAGTTACAATTCAGTACCCTATCCTAAAGCTCGCTGTTAGGAGGGAATCTGCAGCTTGCAGTGAAAGCGCTTCCAGAGGGGAGTCTAATGAGGGCAAACATTTGATGGTAGCAGCTTCCCTGCGGGAGATATTCTCATTGCCATAATCGCCTTATTAGCCGCAGTTAAGATACAATTCAGTACCCTATCCTAAAGCTTGCTGTTAGGAGGGAATCTGCAGCTTGCAGTGAAATCGCTTCCAGAGGGGAGTCTAATGAGGGCAAACATTTGATGGTAGCAGCTTCCCTGCGGGAGATACTCTCTTTGCCAAAATCGCATTATTAGGCGAAAGTAAGTTACAATTCAGTACCCTATCCTAAAGCTTGCTGTTAGGAGGGAATCTGCAGCTTGCAGTGAAAGCGCTTCCAGAGGGGAGTCTAATGAGGGCAAACATTTGATGGTAGCAGCTTCCCTGCGGGAGATACTCTCTTTGCCAAAATCGCATTATTAGGCGAAAGTAAGTTACAATTCAGTACCCTATCCTAAAGCTTGCTGTTAGGAGGGAATCTGCAGCTTGCAGTGAAAGCGCTTCCAGAGGGGAGTCTAATGAGGGCAAACATTTGATGGTAGCAGCTTCCCTGCGGGAGATATTCTCTTTGCCAAAATCGCATTATTAGGCGAAAGTAAGTTACAATTCAGTACCCTATCCTAAAGCTAGCTGTTAGGAGGGAATCTGCAGCTTGCAGTGAAAGCGCTTCCAGAGGGGAGTCTAATGAGGGCAAACATTTGATGGTAGCAGCTTCCCTGCGGGAGATACTCTCTTTGCCAAAATCGCATTATTAGGCGAAAGTAAGTTACAATTCAGTACCCTATCCTAAAGCTTGCTGTTAGGAGGGAATCTGCAGCTTGCAGTGAAAGCGCTTCCAGAGGGGAGTCTAAGGAGGGCAAACATTTGATGGTAGCAGCTTCCCTGCGGGAGATACTCTCTTTGCCAAAATCGCATTATTAGGCGAAAGTAAGTTACAATTCAGTACCCTATCCTAAAGCTTGCTGTTAGGAGGGAATCTTCAGCTTGCAGTGAAAGCGCTTCCAGAGGGTAGTCTAATGAGGGCAAACATTTGATGGTAGCTGCTTCCCTGCGGGAGATACTCTCTTTCCCAAAATCGCATTATTAGGCGAAAGTAAGTTACAATTCAGTACCCTATCCTAAAGCTTGCTGTTAGGAGGGAATCTGCAGCTTGCAGTGAAAGCGCTTCCAGAGGGGAGTCTAACGAGGGCAAACATTTGATGGTAGCAGCTTCCCTGCGGGAGATATTCTCATTGCCAAAATCGCCTTATTAGCTGCAGTTAAGTTACAATTCAGTACCCTATCCTAAAGCTTGCTGTTAGGGGGGAATTTGCAGCTTGCATTGAAAGCGCTTCCAGAGGGGAGTCTAATGAGGGCAAAGATTTGATGGTAGCAGCTTCCCTGCGGGAGATACTCTCTTTGCCAAATTCGCGTTATTAGCCGCAGATAAGTTACAATTCAGTACCCTATCCTAAAGCTTGCTGTTAGGAGGGAATCTGCAGCTTGCAGTGAAAGCGCTTCCAGAGGGGAGTCTAATGAGGGCAAACATTTGATGGTAGCAGCTTCCCTGCGGGAGATATTCTCTTTGCCAAAATCGCATTATTAGCCGCAGTTAAGTTACAATTCAGTACCCTATCCTAAAGCTTGCTGTTAGGAGGGAATCTGCAGCTTGCAGTGAAAGCGCTTCCAGAGGGGAGTCTAATGAGGGCAAACATTTGATGGTAAACAGCTTCCCTGCGGGAGATATTCTCTTTGCCAAAATCGCCTTATTAGGCGAAAGTAAGTCACAATTCAGTACCCTATCCTAAAGCTTGCTGTTAGGAGGGAATCTGCAGCTTGCAGTGAAAGCGCTTCCAGAGGGGAGTCTAATGAGGGCAAACATTTGATGGTAGCAGCTTCCCTGCGGGAGATATTCTCATTGCCATAATCGCCTTTTTAGCCCCAGTTTAGTTACAATTCAGTACCCTATCCTAAAGCTTGCTGTTAGGAGGGAATCTGCAGCTTGCAGTGAAAGCGCTTCCAGAGGGGAGTCTAATGAGGGCAAACATTTGATGGTAGCAGCTTCCCTGCGGGAGATATTCTCGTTGACAAAATCGTCTTATTAGCCGCAGTTAAGTTACAATTCAGTACCCTTTCCTAAAGCTTGCTGTTAGGAGGGAATCTGCAGCTTGCAGTGAATGCGCTTCCAGAGGGGAGTCTAATGAGGGCAAACATTTGATGGTAGCAGCTTCCCTGCGGGAGATACTCTCTTTGCCAAAATCGCATTATTAGGCGAAAGTAAGTTACAATTCAGTACCCTATCCTAAAGCTTGCTGTTAGGAGGGAATCTGCAGCTTGCAGTGAAAGCGCTTCCAGAGGGGAGTCTAATGAGGGCAAACATTTGATGGTAGCAGCTTCCCTGCGGGAGATAGTCTGTTTGCCAAAATTCCCTTATTAGCCGCAGTTAAGTTACAATTCAGTACCCTATCCTAAAGCTTGCTGTTAGGAGGGAATCTGCAGCTTGCAGTGAAAGCGCTTCCAGAGGGGAGTCTAACGAGGGCAAATATTTGATGGTAGCAGCTTCCCTGCGGGAGATACTCTCTTTGCAAAAATCGCATTTTTAGGCAAAAGTAAGATACAATTCAGTACCCTATCCTAAAGCTTGCTGTTAGGAGGGAATCTGCAGCTTGCAGTGAAAGCGCTTCCAGAGGGGAGTCTAACGAGGGCAAACATTTGATGGTAGCAGCTTCCCTGCAGGATATACTCTCTTTTCCGAAATCGCCTTATTAGCCGCAGTTAAGTTACAATTCAGTACACTATCCTAAAGCTTGCTGTTAGGAGGGAATCTGCAGCTTGCAGTGAAAGCGCTTCCAGAGGGGAGTCTAATGAGGGCAAACATTTGATGGTAACAGCTTCCCTGCGGGAGATATTCTCTTTGCCAAAATCGCCTTATTATGCGAAAGTAAATTACAATTCAGTACACTATCCTAAAGCTTGTTGTTAGGAGGGAATCTGCAGCTTGCAGTGAAAGCGCTTCCAGAGGGGAGTCTAATGAGGGCAAACATTTGATGGTAGCAGCTTCCCTGCGGGAGATATTCTCTTTGCCAAAATCTCATTATTAGCCGCAGTTAAGTTACAATTCAGTACCCTATCCTAAAGCTTGCTGTTAGGAGGGAATCTGGAGCTTGCAGTGAAAGCGCTTCCAGAGGGGAGTCTAATGAGGGCAAACATTTGATGGTAGCAGCTTCCCTGCGGGAGATATTCTCTTTGCCAAAATCGCCTTATGAGCCGCAGTTAAGTTACAATTCAGTACCTTATCCTAAAGCTTGCTGTTAGGAGGGAATCTGCAGCTTGCAGTGAAAGCGCTTCCAGAGGGGAGTCTAATGAGGGCAAATATTTGATGGTAGCAGCTTCCTTGCGGGAGATACTCTCTTTGCCAAATCGCATTATTAGGCGAAAGTAAGTTACAATTCAGTACCCTATCCTAAAGCTTGCTGTTAGGAGGGAATCTGCAGCTTGCAGTGAAAGCGCTTCCAGAGGGGAGTCTAATGAGGGCAAATATTTGATTGTAGGATCTTCCCTGCGGGAGATATTCTCTTAGCCAAAATCTCCATATTAGACGCAGTTAAGTTACAATTCAGTACCCTATTCTAAAGATTGCTGTTAGGAGGGAATCTGCAGCTTGCAGTGAAAGCACATCCAGAGGGGAGTCTAATGAGGGCAAATATTTGATGGTAGCAGCTTCCCTGCGGGAGATACTCTCTTTGCCAATATCGCATTATTAGGCGAAAGTAAGATACAATTCAGTACCCTATCCTAAAGCTTGCTGTTAGGAGGGAATCTGCAGCTTGCAGTGAAAGCGCTTCCAGAGGGGAGTCTAATGAGGGCAAACATTTGATGGTAGCAGCTTCCCTGCGGGAGATACTCTCTTTGCCAATATCGCATTTTTAGGCGAAAGTAAGTTACAATTCAGTACGCTATCCTAAAGCTTGCTGTTAGGAGGGAATCTGCAGCTTGCAGTGAAAGCGCTTCCAGAGGGGAGTCTAATGAGGGCAAACATTTGATGGTAGCAGCTTCCCTGCGGGAGATATTCTCTTTGCCAAAATCGCATTATTATCCGCAGTTAAGTTACAATTCAGTACCCTATCCTAAAGCTTGCTGTTAGGAGGGAATCTGCAGCTTGCAGTGAAAGCGCTTCCAGAGGGGAGTCTAATGAGGGCAAACATTTGATGGTAGCAGCTTCCCTGCGGGAGATAGTCTCCTTCCCATAATCGCATTATTAGGCGAAAGTAAGTTACAATTCAGTACCCTATCCTAAAGCTTGCTGTTAGGAGGGAATCTGCAGCTTGCAGTGAAATCGATTCCAGAGGGGAGTCTAATGAGGGCATACATTTGATGGTAGCAGCTTCCCTGCGGGAGATACTCTCTTTGCCAAAATCGCATTTTTAGGTGAAAGTAAGTTACAATTCTGTACCCTTTCCTAAAGCTTGCTGTTAGGAGGGAATCTGCAGCTTGCAGTGAAAGCGCTTCCAGAGGGGAGTCTAATGAGGGCAAACATTTGATGGTAGCAGCTTCCCTGCGGGAGATAGTGTCTTTGCCAAAATCGCATTATTAGGCGAAAGTAAGTTACAATTCAGTACCCTATCCTAAAGCTTGCTGTTAGGAGGGAATCTGCAGCTTGCAGTGAAAGCGCTTCCAGAGGGGAGTCTAATGAGGGCAAACATTTGATGGTAGCAGCTTCCCTGCGGGAGATACTCTCTTTGCCAAAATCGCATTAGTAGGCGAAAGTAAGATACAATTCAGTACCCTATCCTAAAGCTTGCTGTTAGGAGGGAATCTGCAGCTTGCAGTGAAAGCGCTTCCAGAGGGGAGTCTAACGAGGGCAAACATTTGATGGTAGCAGCTTCCCTGCAGGATATCCTCTCTTTTCAAAAACGCCTTATTAGCCGCAGTTAAGTTACAATTCAGTACCCTATCCTAAAGCTTGCTGTTAGGAGGGAATCTGCAGCTTGCAGTGAAAGCGCTTCCAGAGGGGAGTCTAATGAGGGCAAACATTTGATGGTAGCAGCTTCCCTGCGGGAGATATTCTCTTTGCCAAAATCGCCTTATTAGACGCAGTTAAGTTTCAATTCAGTACAGTGTCCTACAGCTTGCTGTTAGGAGGGAATCTGCAGCTTGCAGTGAAAGCGCTTCCAGAGGGGAGTCTAATGAGGGCAAACATTTGATGGTAGCAGCTTCCCTGCGGGAGATATTCTCTTTGCCAAAATCGCCTTATTAGCCGCAGTTAAGTTACAATTCAGTACCCTATCCTAAAGCTTGCTGTTAGGAGGGAATCTGCAGCTTGCAGTGAAAGCGCTTCCAGAGGGGAGTCTAATGAGGGCAAACATTTGATGGTAGCAGCTTCCCTGCGGGAGATACTCTCTTTGCCAAAATCGCATTTTTAGGCGAAAGTAAGTTACAATTCAGTACCCTTTCCTAAAGCTTGCTGTTAGGAGGGAATCTGCAGCTTGCAGTGAAAGCGCTTCCAGAGGGGAGTCTAATGAGGGCAAACATTTGATGGTAGCAGCTTCCCTGCGGGAGATAGTCTCCTTGCCATAATCGCATTATTAGGCGAAAGTAAGTTACAATTCAGTACCCTATCCTAAAGCTTGCTGTTAGGAGGGAATCTGCAGCTTGCAGTGAAAGCGCTTCCAGAGGGGAGTCTAATGAGGGCAAACATTTGATGGTAGCAGCTTCCCTGCGGGAGATACTCTCTTTGCCAAAATCGCCTTATTAGGCGAAAGTAAGTTACAATTCAGAACCCTTTCCTAAAGCTTGCTGTTAGGAGGGAATCTGCAGCTTGCAGTGAAAGCGCTTCCAGAGGGGAGTCTAATGAGGGCAAACATTTGATGGTAGCAGCTTCCCTGCGGGAGATACTCTCTTTGCCAAAATCGCATTATTAGGCGAAAGTAAGTTACAATTCAGAACCCTTTCCTAAAGCTTGCTGTTAGGAGGGAATCTGCAGCTTGCAGTGAAAGCGCTTCCAGAGGGGAGTCTAATGAGGGCAAACATTTGATGGTAGCAGCTTCCCTGCAGGAGATACTCTCTTTGCCAAAATCGCATTATTAGGCGAAAGTAAGTTACAATTCAGTACCCTATCCTAAAGATTGCTGTTAGGAGGGAATCTGCAGCTTGCAGTGAAAGCGCTTCCAGAGGGGAGTCTAATGAGGGCAAACATTTGATGGTAGCAGCTTCCCTGCGGGAGATACTCTCTTTGCCAAAATCACATTTTTAGGCGAAAGTAAGATACAATTCAGTACCCTATCTTTAATCTTGCTGTTAGGAGGGAATCTGCAGCTTGCAGTGAAAGCGCTTCCAGAGGGGAGTCTAATGAGGGCAAACATTTGATGGTAGCAGCTTCCCTGCGGGAGATACTCTCTTTTCCGAAATCGCCTTATTATCCGCAGTTAAGTTACAATTCAGTACCCTTTCCTAAAGCTTGCTGTTAGGAGGGAATCTGCAGCTTGCAGTGAAAGCGCTTCCAGAGGGGAGTCTAATGAGGGCAAACATTTGATGGTAACAGCTTCCCTGCGGGAGATATTCTCTTTGCCAATATCGCCTTATTAGGCGAAAGTAAGTTACAATTCAGTACCCTATCCTAAAGCTTGCTGTTAGGAGGGAATCTGCAGCTTGCAGTGAAAGCGCTTCCAGAGGGGAGTCTAATGAGGGCAAACATTTGATGGTAGCAGCTTCCCTGCGGGAGATACTCTCTTTGCCAATATCGCATTATTAGCCGCAGTTAAGTTACAATTCAGTACAGTGTCCTACAGCTTGCTGTTAGGAGGGAATCTGCAGCTTGCAGTGAAAGCGCTTCCAGAGGGGAGTCTAATGAGGGCAAACATTTGATGGTAGCAGCTTCCCTGCGGGAGATAGTCTCTTTGACAAAATCGCATTATTAGGCGAAAGTAAGTTACAATTCAGTACCCTATCCTAAAGCTTGCTCTTAGGAGGGAATCTGCAGCTTGCAGTGAAAGCGCTTCCAGAGAGGAGTCTAATGAGGGCAAACATTTGATGGTAGCAGCTTCCCTGCGGGAGATACTCTCTTTGCCAAAATCGCATTATTAGGCGAAAGTAAGATACAATTCAGTACCCTATCCTAAAGCTTGCTGTTAGGAGGGAATCTGCAGCTTGCAGTGAAAGCGCTTCCAGAGGGGAGTCTAACGAGGGCAAACATTTGATGGTAGCAGCTTCCCTGCAGGATATCCTCTCTTTTCCGAAATCGCCTTATTAGCCGCAGTTAAGTTACAATTCAGTACCCTTTCCTAAAGCTTGCTGTTAGGAGGGAATCTGCAGCTTGCAGTGAAAGCGCTTCCAGAGGGGAGTCTAATGAGGGCAAACATTTGATGGTAACAGCTTCCCTGCGGGAGATACTCTCTTTGCCAAAATCGCCTTATTAGCCGCAGTTAAGTTACAATTCAGTACCCTATCCTAAAGCTTGCTGTTAGGAGGGAATCTGCAGCTTGCAGTGAAAGCGCTTCCAGAGGGGAGTCTAATGAGGGCAAACATTTGATGGTAGCAGCTTCCCTGCGGGAGATACTCTCTTTGCCAAAATCGCATTTTTAGGCGAAAGTAAGTTACAATTCAGTACCCTTTCCTAAAGCTTGCTGTTAGGAGGGAATCTGCAGCTTGCAGTGAAAGCGCTTCCAGAGGGGAGTCTAATGAGGGCAAACATTTGATGGTAGCAGCTTCCCTGCGGGAGATAGTCTCCTTGCCATAATCGCATTATTAGGCGAAAGTAAGTTACAATTCAGTACCCTATCCTAAAGCTTGCTGTTAGGAGGGAATCTGCAGCTTGCAGTGAAAGCGCTTCCAGAGGGGAGTCTAATGAGGGCAAACATTTGATGGTAGCAGCTTCCCTGCGGGAGATACTCTCTTTGCCAAAATCGCATTATTAGGCGGAAGTAAGTTACAATTCAGTACCCTATCCTAAAGCTTGCTGTTAGGAGGGAATCTGCAGCTTGCAGTGAAAGCGCTTCCAGAGGGGAGTCTAATGAGGGCAAACATTTGATGGTAGCAGCTTCCCTGCAGGAGATACTCTCTTTGCCAAAATCGCATTATTAGGCGAAAGTAAGTTACAATTCAGTACCCTATCCTAAAGCTTGCTGTTAGGAGGGAATCTGCAGCTTGCAGTGAAAGCGCTTCCAGAGGGGAGTCTAATGAGGGCAAACATTTGATGGTAACAGCTTCCCTGCGGGAGATATTCTCTTTGCCAATATCGCCTTATTAGGCGAAAGTAAGTTACAATTCAGTACCCTATCCTAAAGCTTGCTGTTAGGAGGGAATCTGCAGCTTGCAGTGAAAGCGCTTCCAGAGGGGAGTCTAATGAGGGCAAACATTTGATGGTAGCAGCTTCCCTGCGGGAGATAGTCTCCTTGCCATAATCGCATTATTAGGCGAAAGTAAGTTACAATTCAGTACCCTATCCTAAAGCTTGCTGTTAGGAGGGAATCTGCAGCTTGCAGTGAAAGCGCTTCCAGAGGGGAGTCTAATGAGGGCAAACATTTGATGGTAGCAGCTTCCCTGCGGGAGATACTCTCTTTGCCAAAATCGCATTATTAGGCGAAAGTAAGTTACAATTCAGAACCCTTTCCTAAAGCTTGCTGTTAGGAGGGAATCTGCAGCTTGCAGTGAAAGCGCTTCCAGAGGGGAGTCTAATGAGGGCAAACATTTGATGGTAGCAGCTTCCCTGCAGGAGATACTCTCTTTGCCAAAACCGCATTATTAGGCGAAAGTAAGTTACAATTCAGTACCCTATCCTAAATCTTGCTGTTAGGAGGGAATCTGCAGCTTGCAGTGAAAGCGCTTCCAGAGGGGAGTCTAATGAGGGCAAACATTTGATGGTAGCAGCTTCCCTGCGGGAGATACTCTCTTTGCCAAAATCGCATTATTAGGCGAAAGTAAGATACAATTCAGTACCCTATCCTAAAGCTTGCTGTTAGGAGGGAATCTGCAGCTTGCAGTGAAAGCGCTTCCAGAGGGGAGTCTAACGAGGGCAAACATTTGATGGTAGCAGCTTCCCTGCAGGATATCCTCTCTTTTCTGAAATCGCCTTATTAGCCGCAGTTAAGTTACAATTCAGTACCCTTTCCTAAAGCTTGCTGTTAGGAGGGAATCTGCAGCTTGCAGTGAAAGCGCTTCCAGAGGGGAGTCTAATGAGGGCAAACATTTGATGGTAGCAGCTTCCCTGCGGGAGATATTCTCTTTGCCAATATCGCCTTATTAGACGCAGTTAAGTTACAATTAAGTACAGTGTCCTACAGCTTGCTGTTAGGAGGGAATCTGCAGCTTGCAGTGAAAGCGCTTCCAGAGGGGAGTCTAATGAGGGCAAACATTTGATGGTAGCAGCTTCCCTGCGGGAGATACTCTCTTTGCCAAAATCGCATTATTAGGCGAAAGTAAGATACAATTCAGTACCCTATCCTAAAGCTTGCTGTTAGGAGGGAATCTGCAGCTTGCAGTGAAAGCGCTTCCAGAGGGGAGTCTAACGAGGGCAAACATTTGATGGTAGCAGCTTCCCTGCAGGATATACTCTCTTTTCCGACATCGCCTTATTAGCCGCAGTTAAGTTACAATTCAGTACCCTATCCTAAAGCTTGCTGTTAGGAGGGAATCTGCAGCTTGCAGTGAAAGCGCTTCCAGAGGGGAGTCTAATGAGGGCAAATATTTGATGGTAGCAGCTTCCTTGCGGGAGATATTCTCTTTGCCAAAATCGCCTTATGAGCCGCAGTTAAGTTACAATTCAGTACCCTATCCTAAAGCTTGCTGTTAGGAGGGAATCTGCAGCTTGCAGTGAAAGCGCTTCCAGAGGGGAGTCTAATGAGGGCAAACATTTGATGGTAGCAGCTTCCCTGCGGGAGATATTCTCTTTGCCAAAATCGCCTTATTAGCCGCAGTTAAGTTACAATTCAGTACCCTTTCCTAAAGCTTGCTGTTAGGAGGGAATCTGCAGCTTGCAGTGAAAGCGCTTCCAGAGGGGAGTCTAATGAGGGCAAACATTTGATGGTAGCAGCTTCCCTGCGGGAGATACTCTCTTTGACAAAATCGCTTTTTTAGCCGCAGTTAAGATACAATTCAGTACCCTATCCTAAAGCTTGCTGTTAGGAGGGAATCTGCAGCTTGCAGTGAAAGCGCTTCCAGAGGGGAGTCTAATGAGGGCAAACATTTGATGGTAGCAGCTTCCCTGCGGGAGATATTCACATTGCCAAAATCGCCTTATTAGCCGCAGTTAAGTTACAATTCAGTACCCTATCCTAAAGCTTGCTGTTAGGAGGGAATCTGCAGCTTGCAGTGAAAGCGCTTCCAGAGGGGAGTCTAATGAGGGCAAACATTTGATGGTAGCAGCTTCCCTGCGGGAGATACTCTCTTTGCCAAAATCGCATTATTAGGCGAAAGTAAGTTACAATTCAGTACCCTTTCCTAAAGCTTGCTGTTAGGAGGGAATCTGCAGCTTGCAGTGAAAGCGCTTCCAGAGGGGAGTCTAATGAGGGCAAACATTTGATGGTAGCAGCTTCCCTGCGGGAGATACTCTCTTTGACAAAATCGCTTTTTTAGCCGCAGTTAAGATACAATTCAGTACCCTATCCTAAAGCTTGCTGTTAGGAGGGAATCTGCAGCTTGCAGTGAAAGCGCTTCCAGAGGGGAGTCTAATGAGGGCAAACATTTGATGGTAGCAGCTTCCCTGCGGGAGATACTCTCTTTGCCAAAATCGCATTATTAGGCGAAAGTAAGTTACAATTCAGTACCCTATCCTAAAGCTTGCTGTTAGGAGGGAATCTGCAGCTTGCAGTGAAAGCGCTTCCAGAGGGGAGTCTAATGAGGGCAAACATTTGATGGTAGCAGCTTCCCTGCGGGAGATACTCTCTTTGCCAAAATCGCATTATTAGGCGAAAGTAGGATACAATTCAGTACCCTATCCTAAAGCTTGCTGTTAGGAGGGAATCTGCAGCTTGCAGTGAAAGCGCTTCCAGAGGGGAGTCTAATGAGGGCAAACATTTGATGGTAGCAGCTTCCCTGCAGGATATACTCTCTTTTCCGAAATCGCCTTTTTAGCCGCAGATAAGTTACAATTCAGTACCCTATCCTAAAGCTTGCTGTTAGGAGGGAATCTGCAGCTTGCAGTGAAAGCGCTTCCAGAGTGGAGTCTAACGAGGGCAAACATTTGATGGTAACAGCTTCCCTGCGGGAGATATTCTCTTTGCTAAAATTTCCTTATTAGGCGAAAGTAAGTTACAATTCAGTACCCTATCCTAAAGCTTGCTGTTAGGAGGGAATCTGCAGCTTGCAGTGAAAGCGCTTCCAGAGGGGAGTCTAATGAGGGCAAACATTTGATGGTAGCAGCTTCCCTGCGGGAGATATTCACATTGCCAAAATCGCCTTATTAGCCGCAGTTAAGTTACAATTCAGTACCCTATCCTAAAGCTTGCTGTTAGGAGGGAATCTGCAGCTTGCAGTGAAAGCGCTTCCAGAGGGGAGTCTAATGAGGGCAAACATTTGATGGTAGCAGCTTCCCTGCGGGAGATACTCTCTTTGCCAAAATCGCATTATTAGGCGAAAGTAAGTTACAATTCAGTACCCTTTCCTAAAGCTTGCTGTTAGGAGGGAATCTGCAGCTTGCAGTGAAAGCGCTTCCATAGGGGAGTCTAATGAGGGCAAACATTTGATGGTAGCAGCTTCCCTGCGGGAGATACTCTCTTTGCCAAAATCGCCTTATTAGCCGCAGTTAAGTTACAATTCAGTACCCTATCCTAAAGCTTGCTGTTAGGAGGGAATCTGCAGCTTGCAGTGAAAGCGCTTCCAGAGGGGATTCTAACGAGGGCAAACTTTTGATGGTAGCAGCTTCCCTGCGGGAGATACTCTCTTTTCCGAAATCGCCTTATTAGCCGCAGTTAAGATACAATTCAGTATCCTATCCTAAATCTTGCTGTTAGGAGGGAATCTGCAGCTTGCAGTGAAAGCGCTTCCAGAGGGGAGTCTAATGAGGGCAAACATTTGATGGTAGCAGCTTCCCTGCGGGAGATACTCTCTTTGCCAAAATCGCATTATTAGGCGAAAGTAAGTTACAATTCAGTACCCTATCCTAAAGTTTGCTGTTAGGAGGGAATCTGCAGCTTGCAGTGAAAGCGCTTCCAGAGGGGAGTCTAACGAGGGCAAACATTTGATGGTAGCAGCTTCCCTGCAGGATATACTCTCTTTTCCGAAATCGCCTTATTAGCCGCAGTTAAGTTACAGTTCAGTACCCTATCCTAAAGCTTGCTGTTAGGAGGGAATCCGCAGCTTGCAGTGAAAGCGCTTCCAGAGGGGATTCTAATGAGGGCAAATATTTGATGGTAGCAGCTTCCCTGCGGGAGATATTCTCTTTGCCAAAATCGCCTTATGAGCCGCAGTTAAGTTACAATTCAGTACCCTATCCTAAAGCTTGCTGTTAGGAGGGAATCTGCAGCTTGCAGTGAAAGCGCTTCCAGAGGGGAGTCTAATGAGGGCAAACATTTGATGGTAGTAGCTTCCCTGCGGGAGATAGTCTCCTTGCCATAATCGCATTATTAGGCGAAAGTAAGTTACAATTCAGTACCCTATCCTAAAGATTGCTGTTAGGAGGGAATCTGCAGCTTGCAGTGAAAGCACTTCCCGAGGGGAGTCTAATGAGGGCAAACATTTGATGGTAGCAGCTTCCCTGCGGGAGATAGTCTCTTTGACAAAATTGCATTATTAGGCGAAAGTAAGTTACAATTCAGTACCCTTTCCTAAAGCTTGCTGTTAGGAGGGAATCTGCAGCTTGCAGTGAAAGCGCTTCCAGAGGGGAGTCTAATGAGGGCAAACATTTGATGGTAGCAGCTTCCCTGCGGGAGATACTCTCTTTGCCAAAATCGCATGTTTAAGCGAAAGTAAGATACAATTCAGTACCCTATCCTAAAGCTTGCTGTTAGGAGGGAATCTGCAGCTTGCAGTGAAAGCGCTTCCAGAGGGGAGTCTAATGATGGCAAACATTTGATGGTAGCAGCTTCCCTGCAGGATATACTCTCTTTTCCGAAATCGCCTTATTAGCCGCAGTTAAGTTACAATTCAGTACCCTATCCTAAAGCTTGCTGTTAGGAGGGAATCTGCAGCTTGCAGTGAAAGCGCTTCCAGAGGGGAGTCTAATGAGGGCAAATATTTGATGGTAGCAGCTTCCCTGCGGGAGATATTCTCTTTGCCAAAATCGCCTAATGAGCCGCAGTTAAGTTACAATTCAGTACCCTATCCTAAAGCTTGCTGTTAGGAGGGAATCTGCAGCTTGCAGTGAAAGCGCTTCCAGAGGGGAGTCTAATGAGGGCAAACATTTGATGGTAGCAGCTTCCCTGCGGGAGATATTCTCTTTGCCAAAATCGCTTTATTAGCCGCAGTTAAGTTACAATTCAGTACCCTATCCTAAAGCTTGCTGTTAGGAGGGAATCTGCAGCTTGCAGTGAAAGCGCTTCCAGAGGGGAGTCTAATGAGGGCAAATATTTGATGGTAGCAGCTTCCCTGCGGAAGATATTCTCTTTGCCAAAATTGCCTTCTTAGCCGCAGTTAAGATACAATTCAGTACCCTATCCTAAAGCTTGCTGTTAGGAGGGAATCTGCAGCTTGCAGTGAAAGCGCTTCCAGAGTGGAGTCTAATGAGGGCAAACATTTGATGGTAGCAGCTTCCCTGCGGGAGATAGTCTCTTTGCCAAAATCGCATTATTAGGCGAAAGTAAGATACAATTCAGTACCCTATCCTAAAGCTTGCTGTTAGGAGGGAATCTGCAGCTTGCAGTGAAAGCGCTTCCAGAGGGGAGTCTAATGAGGGCAAACATTTGATGGTAGCAGCTTCCCTGCGGGAGGTACTCTCTTTGCCAAAATCGCATTATTAGCCGCAGTTAAGTTACAATTCAGTACCCTATCCTAAAGGTTGCTGTTAGGAGGGAATCTGCAGCTTGCAGTGAAAGCACTTCCAGAGGGGAGTCTAATGAGGGCAAACATTTGATGGTAGCAGCTTCCCTGCGGGAGATATTCTCTTTGCCAAAATCGCCTTATTAGCCGCAGTTAAGATACAATTCAGTACCCTATCCTAAAGCTTGCTGTTTAGGAGGGAATCTTCAGCTTGCAGTGAAACCGCTTCCAGAGGGGAGTCTAATGACGGCAAACATTTGATGGTAGCAGCTTCCCTGCGGGAGATATTCTCTTTGCAAAATCGCTTTATTAGGCAAAAGTAAGTTACAATTCAGTACCCTATCCTAAAGCTTGCTTTTAGGAGGGAATCTGCAGCTTGCAGTGAAAGCGCTTCCAGAGGGGAGTCTAATGAGGGTAAATATTTGATGGTAGCAGCTTCCCTGCGGGAGATACTCTCTTTGCCTTAATCGCATTATTAGGCGAAAGTAAGTTACAATTCAGTACCCTATCCTAAAGATTGCTGTTAGGAGGGAATCTGCAGCTTGCAGTGGAAGCGCTTCCAGAGGGGAGTCTAATGAGGGCAAATATTTGATGGTAGCAGCTTCCCTGCGGGAGATACTCTCTTTGCCAAAATCGCATTATTAGGCGAAAGTAAGTTACAATTCAGTACCCTATCCTAAAGCTTGCTGTTAGGAGGGAATCTGCAGCTTGCAGTGAAAGCGCTTCCAGAGGGGAGTCTAATGAGGGCAAACATTTGATGGTAGCAGCTTCCCTGCGGGAGATACTCTCTTTGCCAAAATCGCCTTATTAGGCGAAAGTAAGTTACAATTCAGTACCCTATCCTAAAGCTTGCTGTTAGGAGGGAATCTGCAGCTTGCAGTGAAAGCGCTTCCAGAGGGGAGTCTAATGAGGGCAAACATTTGATGGTAGCAGCTTCCCTGCGGGAGATAGTCTCTTTGCCAAAATCGCATTATTAGGCGAAAGTAAGATACAATTCAGTACCCTATCCTAAAGCTTGCTGTTAGGAGGGAATCTGCAGCTTGCAGTGAAAGCGCTTGCAGAGGGGAGTCTAATGAGGGCAAACATTTGATGGTAGCAGCTTCCCTGCGGGAGATACTCTCTTTGCCAAAATCGCATTATTAGCCGCATTTAAGATACAATTCAGTACCCTATCCTAAAGCTTGCTGTTAGGAGGGAATCTGCAGCTTGCAGTGAAAGCGCTTCCAGAGGGGAGTCTAATGAGGGCAAATATTTGATGGTAGCAGCTTCCCTGCAGGATATACTCTCTTTTCCGAAATAGCGTTATTAGCCGCAGTTAAGTTACAATTCAGTACCCTATCCTAAAGCTTGCTGTTAGGAGGGAATCTGCAGCTTGCAGTGAAAGCGCTTCCAGAGGGGAGTCTAATGAGGGCAAACATTTGATGGTAGCAGCTTCCCTGCGGGAGATAGTCTCTTTGCCAAAATCGCCTTATTAGCCGCAGTTAAGTTACAATTCAGTACCCTATCCTAAAGCTTGCTGTTAGGAGGGAATCTGCAGCTTGCAGTGAAAGCGCTTCCAGAGGGGAGTCTAATGAGGGCAAACATTTGATGGTAGAGCCTTCCCTGCGGGAGATACTCTCTTTGCCAAAATCGCAGTATTAGGCGAAAGTAAGATACAATTCAGTACCCTATCCTAAAGCTTGCTGTTAGGAGGGAATCTGCAGCTTGCAGTGAAAGCGCTTGCAGAGGGGAGTCTAATGAGGGCAAACATTTGATGGTAGCAGCTTCCCTGCGGGAGATACTCTCTTTGCCAATATCGCATTATTAGCCGCAGTTAAGTTACAATTAAGTACCCTATCCTAAAGCTTGCTGTTAGGAGAGAATCTGCAGCTTGCAGTGAAAGCGCTTCCAGAGGGGAGTCTAACGAGGGCAAACATTTGATGGTAGCAGCTTCCCTGCAGGATATACTCTCTTTTCCGAAATCGCCTTATTAGCCGCAGTTAAGTTACAATTCAGTACCCTATCCTAAAGCTTGCTGTTAGGAGGGAATCTGCAGCTTGCAGTGAAAGCGCTTCCAGAGGGGAGTCTAATGAGGGCAAATATTTGATGGTAGCAGCTTCCCTGCGGGAGATATTCTCTTTGCCAAAATTGCCTTCTTAGCCGCAGTTAAGTTACAATTCAGTACCCTATCCTAAAGCTTGCTGTTAGGAGGGAATCTGCAGCTTGCAGTGAAAGCGCTTCCAGAGGGGAGTCTAATGAGGGCAAACATTTGATGGTAGCAGCTTCCCTGCGGGAGATAGTCTCTTTACCAAAATCGCCTTATTAGCCGCAGTTAAGATACAATTCAGTACCCTATCCTAAAGCTTGCTGTTAGGAGGGAATCTGCAGCTTGCAGTGAAAGCGCTTCCAGAGGGGAGTCTAATGAGGGCAAACATTTGATGGTAGCAGCTTCCCTGCGGGAGATACTCTCTTTGCCAAAATCGCATTATTAGGCGAAAGTAAGTTACAATTCAGAACCCTTTCCTAAAGCTTGCTGTTAGGAGGGAATCTGCAGCTTGCAGTGAAAGCGCTTCCAGAGGGGAGTCTAATGAGGGCAAACATTTGATGGTAGCAGCTTCCCTGCGGGAGATACTCTCTTTGCCAAAATCGCCTTATGAGCCGCAGTTAAGTTACAATTCAGTACCCTTTCCTAAAGCTTGCTGTTAGGAGGGAATCTGCAGCTTGCAGTGAAAGCGCTTCCAGAGGGGAGTCTAATGAGGGCAAACATTTGATGGTAGCAGCTTCCCTGCGGGAGATAGTCTCTTTGCCAAAATCGCCTTATTAGCCGCAGTTAAGTTACAATTCAGTACCCTATCCTAAAGCTTGCTGTTAGGAGGGAATCTGCAGCTTGCAGTGAAAGCGCTTCCAGAGGGGAGTCTAATGAGGGCAAACATTTGATGGTAGCAGCTTCCCTGCGGGAGATACTCTTTTTGCCAAAATCGCATTATTAGGCGAAAGTAAGTTACAATTCAGAACCCTTTCCTAAAGCTTGCTGTTAGGAGGGAATCTGCAGCTTGCAGTGAAAGCGCTTCCAGAGGGGAGTCTAATGAGGGCAAACATTTGATGGTAGTAGCTTCCCTGCGGGAGATACTCTCTTTGCCAAAATCGCCTTATGAGCCGCAGTTAAGTTACAATTCAGTACCCTATCCTAAAGCTTGCTGTTAGGAGGGAATCTGCAGCTTGCAGTGAAAGCGCTTCCAGAGGGGAGTCTAATGAGGGCAAACTTTTGATGGTAGCAGCTTCCCTGCGGGAGATACTCTCTTTGCCAAAATCGCCTTATTAGCCGCAGTTAAGTTACAATTCAGTACCCTATCCTAAAGCTTGCTGTTAGGAGGGAATCTGCAGCTTGCAGTGAAAGCGCTTCCAGAGGGGAGTCTAATGAGGGCAAACATTTGATGGTAGCAGCTTCCCTGCAGGAGATACTCTCTTTGCCAAACTCGCATTATTAGGCGAAAGTAAGTTACAATTCAGAACCCTTTCCTAAAGCTTGCTGTTAGGAGGGAATCTGCAGCTTGCAGTGAAAGCGCTTCCAGAGGGGAGTCTAATGAGGGCAAACATTTGATGGTAGCAGCTTCCCTGCGGGAGATACTCTCTTTGCCAAAATCGCATTATTAGGCGAAAGTAAGTTATAATTCAGTACACTATCCTAAAGATTGCTGTTAGGAGGGAATCTGCAGCTTGCAGTGAAAGCACTTCCAGAGGGGAGTCTAATGAGGGCAAACATTTGATGGTAGCAGCTTCCCTGCGGGAGATATTCTCATTGCCAAAATCCCCTTATTAGCCGCAGTTAAGTTACAATTCAGTACCCTATCCTAAAGCTTGCTGTTAGGAGGGAATCTGCAGCTTGCAGTGAAAGCGCTTCCAGAGGGGAGTCTAATGAGGGCAAACATTTGATGGTAGCAGCTTCCCTGCGGGAGATAGTCTCTTTGCCAAAATCGCCTTATTAGCCGCAGTTAAGTTACAATTCAGTACCCTATCCTAAAGCTTGCTGTTAGGAGGGAATCTGCAGCTTGCAGTGAAAGTGCTTCCAGAGGGGAGTCTAATGAGGGCAAACATTTGATGGTAGAGCCTTCCCTGCGAGTTATAGTCTCTTTGCCAAAATCGCAGTATTAGGCGAAAGTAAGATACAATTCAGTACCCTATCCTAAAGCTTGCTGTTAGGAGGGAATCTGCAGCTTGCAGTGAAAGCGCTTCCAGAGGGGAGTCTAATGAGGGCAAACATTTGATGGTAGCAGCTTCCCTGCAGGAGATACTCTCTTTGCCAAAATCGCATTATTAGCCGCAGTTAAGTTACAATTCAGTACCCTATCCTAAAGCTTGCTGTTAGGAGGGAATCTGCAGCTTGCAGTGAAAGCGCTTCCAGAGGGGAGTCTAATGAGGGCAAGCATTTGATGGTAGCAGCTTCCCTGCGGGAGATATTCTCTTTGCCAAAATCGCCTTATTAGGCGAAAGTAAGTTACAATTCAGAACCCTTTCCGAAAGCTTGCTGTTAGGAGGGAATCTGCAGCTTGCAGTGAAAGCGCTTCCAGAGGGGAGTCTAATGAGGGCAAACATTTGATGGTAGAGCCTTCCCTGCGGGAGATACTCTATTTGCCAAAATCGCATTATTAGGCGAAAGTAAGATACAATTCAGTACCCTATCTAAAGCTTGCTGTTAGGAGGGAATCTGCAGCTTGCAGTGAAAGCGCTTGCAGAGGGGAGTCTAATGAGGGCGAACATTTGATGGTAGCAGCTTCCCTGCGGGAGATACTCTCTTTTCCGAAATCGCCTTATTAGCCGCAGTTAAGTTACAATTCAGTACCCTATCCTAAAGCTTGCTGTTAGGAGGGAATCTGCAGCTTGCAGTGAAAGCGCTTCCAGAGGGGAGTCTAATGAGGGCAAACATTTGATGGTAGCAGCTTCCCTGCGGGAGATACTCTCTTTGCCAAAATCGCATTATTAGGCGAAAGTAAGTTACAATTCAGAACCCTTTCCTAAAGCTTGCTGTTAGGAGGGAATCTGCAGCTTGCAGTGAAAGCGCTTCCAGAGGGGAGTCTAATGAGGGCAAACATTTGATGGGAGCAGCTTCCCTGCGGGAGATACTCTCTTTGCCAAAATCGCATTATTAGGCGAAAGTAAGTTACAGTTCAGTACACTATCCTAAAGATTGCTGTTAGGAGGGAATCTGCAGCTTGCAGTGAAAGCGCTTCCAGAGGGGAGTCTAATGAGGGCAAACATTTGATGGTAGCAGCTTCCCTGCGGGAGATATTCTCATTGCCAAAATCCCCTTATTAGCCGCAGTTAAGTTACAATTCAGTACACTATCCTAAAGATTGCTGTTAGGAGGGAATCTGCAGCTTGCAGTGAAAGCGCTTCCAGAGGGGAGTCTAATGAGGGCAAACATTTGATGGTAGCAGCTTCCCTGCGGGAGATAGTCTCTTTGCCAAAATCGCATTATTAGCCGCAGTTAAGTTACAATTCAGTACCCTATCCTAAAGCTTGCTGTTAGGAGGGAATCTGCAGCTTGCAGTGAAAGCGCTTCCAGAGGGGAGTCTAATGAGGGCAAACATTTGATGGTAGCAGCTTCCCTGCGGGAGATAGTCTCTTTGCTAAAATCGCATTTTTAGGCGAAAGTAAGTTACAATTCAGTACCCTATCCTAAAGCTTGCTGTTAGGAGGGAATCTGCAGCTTGCAGTGAAAGCGCTTCCAGAGGGGAGTCTAACGAGGGCAAACATTTGATGGTAGCAGCTTCCCTGCGAGAGATATTCTCATTTCCATAATCGCCTTTTTAGCCGCAGTTAAGTTACAATTCAGTACCCTTTCCTAAAGCTTGCTGTTAGGAGGGAATCTGCCGCTTGCAGTGAAAGCGCTTCCGGAGGGGAGTCTAATGAGGGCAAACATTTGATGGTAACAGATTCCCTGCGGGAGATATTCTCGTTGCCAATATCGCCTTATGAGGCGAAACTAAGATACAATGCAGTACCCTATCCTAAAGCTTGCTGTTAGGAGGGAATCTGCAGCTTGCAGTGAAAGCACTTCCAGAGTGGAGTCTAATGAGGGCAAACATTTGATGGTAGCAGCTTCCCTGCGGGAGATACTCTCTTTGCCAAAATCGCATTATTAGGCGAAAGTAAGTTACAATTCAGTACCCTATCCTAAAGCTTGCTGTTAGGAGGGAATCTGCAGCTTGCAGTGAAAGCGCTTCCAGAGGGGAGTCTAATGAGGGCAAATATTTGATGGTAGCATCTTCCCTGCGGGAGATACTCTCTTTGCCAAAATCGCATTATTAGGCGAAAGTAAGTTACAATTCAGTACCCTATCCTAAAGCTTGCTGTTAGGAGGGAATCTGCAGCTTGCCGTGAAAGCGCTTCCAGAGGGGAGTCTAATGAGGGCAAACATTTGATGGTAGCAGCTTCCCTGCGGGAGATACTCTCTTTGCCAAAATCGCGTTCTTAGCCGCAGTTAAGATACAATTCAGTACCCTATCCTAAAGCTTGCTGTTAGGAGGGAATCTGCAGCTTGCAGTGAAAGCGCTTCCAGAGGGGAGTCTAATGAGGGCAAACATTTGATGGTAGCAGCTTCCCTGCGGGAGATACTCTCTTTGCCAAAATCGCATTATTAGCCGCAGTTAAGTTACAATTCAGTACCCTATCCTAAAGCTTGCTGTTAGGAGGGAATCTGCAGCTTGCAGTGAAATCGCTTCCAGAGGGGAGTCTAATGAGGGCAAACATTTGATGGTAGCAGCTTCCCTGCGGGAGATACTCTCTTTGCCAAAATCGCATTATTAGGCGAAAGTAAGTTACAATTCAGTACCCTTTCCTAAAGCTTGCTGTTAGGAGGGAATCTGCAGCTTGCAGTGAAAGCGCTTCCAGAGGGGAGTCTAATGAGGGCAAACATTTGATGGTAGCAGCTTCCCTGCGGGAGATAGTCTCCTTCCCATAATCGCCTTATTAGGCGAAAGTAAGTTACAATTCAGTACCCTATCCTAAAGCTTGCTGTTAGGAGGGAATCTGCAGCTTGCAGTGAAAGCGCTTCCAGAGGGGAGTCTAATGAGGGCAAACATTTGATGGTAGCAGCTTCCCTGCGGGAGATAGTCTCTTTGCCAAAATCGCCTTATTAGGCGAAAGTAAGTTACAATTCAGAACCCTTTCCTAAAGCTTGCTGTTAGGAAGGAATCTGCAGCTTGCAGTGAAAGCGCTTCCAGAGGGGAGTCTAATGAGGGCAAACATTTGATGGTAGCAGCTTCCCTGCGGGAGATACTCTCATTGCCAAAATCGCATTATTAGCCGCAGTTAAGTTACAATTCAGTACCCTATCCTAAAGCTTGCTGTTAGGAGGGAATCTGCAGCTTGCAGTGAAAGCGCTTCCAGAGGGGAGTCTAATGAGGGCAAACATTTGATGGTAGCAGCTTCCCTGCAGGAGATACTCTCTTTGCCAAAATCGCATTATTAGCCGCAGTTAAGTTACAATTCAGTACCCTATCCTAAAGCTTGCTGTTAGGAGGGAATCTGCAGCTTGCAGTGAAAGCGCTTCCAGAGGGGAGTCTAATGAGGGCAAGCATTTGATGGTAGCAGCTTCCCTGCGGGAGATATTCTCTTTGCCAAAATCGCATTATTAGGCGAAAGTAAGTTACAATTCAGAACCCTTTCCGAAAGCTTGCTGTTAGGAGGGAATCTGCAGCTTGCAGTGAAAGCGCTTCCAGAGGGGAGTCTAATGAGGGCAAACATTTGATGGTAGAGCCTTCCCTGCGGGAGATACTCTCTTTGCCAAAATCGCAGTATTAGGCGAAAGTAAGATACAATTCAGTACCCTATCTAAAGCTTGCTGTTAGGAGGGAATCTGCAGCTTGCAGTGAAAGCGCTTGCAGAGGGGAGTCTAATGAGGGCGAACATTTGATGGTAGCAGCTTCCCTGCGGGAGATACTCTCTTTTCCGAAATCGCCTTATTAGCCGCAGTTAAGTTACAATTCAGTACCCTATCCTAAAGCTTGCTGTTAGGAGGGAATCTGCAGCTTGCAGTGAAAGCGCTTCCAGAGGGGAGTCTAATGAGGGCAAACATTTGATGGTAGCAGCTTCCCTGCGGGAGATACTCTCTTTGCCAAAATCGCATTATTAGGCGAAAGTAAGTTACAATTCAGAACCCTTTCCTAAAGCTTGCTGTTAGGAGGGAATCTGCAGCTTGCAGTGAAAGCGCTTCCAGAGGGGAGTCTAATGAGGGCAAACATTTGATGGGAGCAGCTTCCCTGCGGGAGATACTCTCTTTGCCAAAATCGCATTATTAGGCGAAAGTAAGTTACAATTCAGTACACTATCCTAAAGATTGCTGTTAGGAGGGAATCTGCAGCTTGCAGTGAAAGCACTTCCAGAGGGGAGTCTAATGAGGGCAAACATTTGATGGTAGCAGCTTCCCTGCGGGAGATATTCTCATTGCCAAAATCCCCTTATTAGCCGCAGTTAAGTTACAATTCAGTACACTATCCTAAAGATTGCTGTTAGGAGGGAATCTGCAGCTTGCAGTGAAAGCGCTTCCAGAGGGGAGTCTAATGAGGGCAAACATTTGATGGTAGCAGCTTCCCTGCGGGAGATAGTCTCTTTGCCAAAATCGCATTATTAGCCGCAGTTAAGTTACAATTCAGTACCCTATCCTAAAGCTTGCTGTTAGGAGGGAATCTGCAGCTTGCAGTGAAAGCGCTTCCAGAGGGGAGTCTAATGAGGGCAAACATTTGATGGTAACAGATTCCCTGCGGGAGATATTCTCTTTGCCAATATCGCCTTATGAGGCGAAACTAAGATACAATGCAGTACCCTATCCTAAAGCTTGCTGTTAGGAGGGAATCTGCAGCTTGCAGTGAAAGCACTTCCAGAGTGGAGTCTAATGAGGGCAAACATTTGATGGTAGCAGCTTCCCTGCGGGAGATACTCTCTTTGCCAAAATCGCATTATTAGGCGAAAGTAAGTTACAATTCAGTACCCTATCCTAAAGCTTGCTGTTAGGAGGGAATCTGCAGCTTGCAGTGAAAGCGCTTCCAGAGGGGAGTCTAATGAGGGCAAATATTTGATGGTAGCAGCTTCCCTGCGGGAGATACTCTCTTTGCCAAAATCGCGTTCTTAGCCGCAGTTAAGTTACAATTCAGTACCCTATCCTAAAGCTTGCTGTTAGGAGGGAATCTGCAGCTTGCCGTGAAAGCGCTTCCAGAGGGGAGTCTAATGAGGGCAAACATTTGATGGTAGCAGCTTCCCTGCGGGAGATACTCTCTTTGCCAAAATCGCGTTCTTAGCCGCAGTTAAGATACAATTCAGTACCCTATCCTAAAGCTTGCTGTTAGGAGGGAATCTGCAGCTTGCAGTGAAAGCGCTTCCAGAGGGGAGTCTAATGAGGGCAAACATTTGATGGTAGCAGCTTCCCTGCGGGAGATACTCTCTTTGCCAAAATCGCATTATTAGCCGCAGTTAAGTTACAATTCAGTACCCTATCCTAAAGCTTGCTGTTAGGAGGGAATCTGCAGCTTGCAGTGAAATCGCTTCCAGAGGGGAGTCTAATGAGGGCAAACATTTGATGGTAGCAGCTTCCCTGCGGGAGATACTCTCTTTGCCAAAATCGCATTATTAGGCGAAAGTAAGTTACAATTCAGTACCCTTTCCTAAAGCTTGCTGGTAGGAGGGAATCTGCAGCTTGCAGTGAAAGCGCTTCCAGAGGGGAGTCTAATGAGGGCAAACATTTGATGGTAGCAGCTTCCCTGCGGGAGATAGTCTCCTTCCCATAATCGCCTTATTAGGCGAAAGTAAGTTACAATTCAGTACCCTATCCTAAAGCTTGCTGTTAGGAGGGAATCTGCAGCTTGCAGTGAAAGCGCTTCCAGAGGGGAGTCTAATGAGGGCAAACATTTGATGGTAGCAGCTTCCCTGCGGGAGATAGTCTCTTTGCCAAAATCGCCTTATTAGGCGAAAGTAAGTTACAATTCAGAACCCTTTCCTAAAGCTTGCTGTTAGGAAGGAATCTGCAGCTTGCAGTGAAAGCGCTTCCAGAGGGGAGTCTAATGAGGGCAAACATTTGATGGTAGCAGCTTCCCTGCGGGAGATACTCTCATTGCCAAAATCGCATTATTAGGCGTAAGTAAGTTACAATTCAGTACACTATCCTAAAGATTGCTGTTAGGAGGGAATCTGCAGCTTGCAGTGAAAGCACTTCCAGAGGGGAGTCTAATGAGGGCAAACATTTGATGGTAGCAGCTTCCCTGCGGGAGATATTCTCATTGAAAAAATCGCCTTATTAGCCGCAGTTAAGTTACAATTCAGTACCCTATCCTAAAGCTTGCTGTTAGGAGGGAATCTGCAGCTTGCAGTGAAAGCGCTTCCAGAGCGGAGTCTAATGAGGGCAAACATTTGATGGTAGCATCTTCCCTGCGGGAGATATTCTCATTGCCAAAATCGCCTTATTAGCCGCAGTTAAGTTACAATTCAGTACCCTATCCTAAAGCTTGCTGTTAGGAGGGAATCTGCAGCTTGCAGTGAAAGCGCTTCCAGAGGGGAGTCTAATGAGGGCAAACATTTGATGGTAGCAGCTTCCCTGCAGGATATACTCTCTTTTCCGAAATCGCCTTATTAGCCGCAGTTATGTTACAATTCAGTACCCTATCCTAAAGCTTGCTGTTAGGAGGGAATCTGCAGCTTGCAGTGAAAGCGCTTCCAGAGGGGAGTCTAATGAGGGCAAATATTTGATGGTAGCAGCTTCCCTGCGGGAGATATTCTCTTTGCCAAAATCGCCTTATGAGCCGCAGTTAAGTTACAATTCAGTACCCTATCCTAAAGCTTGCTGTTAGGAGGGAATCTGCAGCGTGCAGTGAAAGCGCTTCCAGAGGGGAGTCTAATGAGGGCAAACATTTGATGGTAGCAGCTTCCCTGCGGGAGATATTCTCTTTGCCAAAATCGCCTTATTAGCCGCAGTTAAGTTACAATTCAGGACCCTATCCTAAAGCTTGCTGTTAGGAGGGAATCTGCAGCTTGCAGTGAAAGCGCTTCCAGAGGGGAGTCTAATGAGGGCAAACATTTGATGGTAGCAGCTTCCCTGCGGGAGATACTCTCTTTGCCAAAATCGCATTATTAGGCGAAAGTAAGTTACATTTCAGTACCCTATCCTAAAGCTTGCTGTTAGGAGGGAATCTGCAGCTTGCAGTGAAAACACTTCCAGAGGGGAGTCTAGTGAGGGCAAACATTTGATGGTAACAGCTTCCCTGCGGGAGATATTCTCTTTGCCAAAATCGCCTTATTAGACGCAGTTAAGTTACAATTCAGTACAGTGTCCTACAGCTTGCTGTTAGGAGGGAATCTGCAGCTTGCAGTGAAAGCGCTTCCAGAGGGGAGTCTAATGAGGGCAAACATTTAATGGTAGCAGCTTCCCTGCGGGAGATACTCTCTTTGCCAAATCGCATTTTTAGGCGAAAGTAAGTTACAATTCAGTACCCTATCCTAAAGCTTGCTGTTAGGAGGGAATCTGCAGCTTGCAGTGAAAGCGCTTCCAGAGGGGAGTCTAATGAGGGCAAACATTTGATGGTAGCAGCTTCCCTGCGGGAGATATTCTCATTGCCAAAATCGCCTTTTTAGACACAGTTAAGTTACAATTCAGTACCCTATCCTAAAGCTTGCTGTTAGGAGGGAATCTGCAGCTTGCAGTGAAAGCGCTTCCAGAGGGGAGTCTAATGAGGGCAAACATTTGATGGTAGCAGCTTCCCTGCGGGAGATATTCTCTTTGCCAAAATCGCATTATTAGGCGAAAGTAAGTTACAATTCAGTACCCTATCCTAAAGCTTGCTGTTAGGAGGGAATCTGCAGCTTGCTGTGAAAGCGCTTCCAGAGGGGAGTCTAATGAGGGCAAACATTTGATGGTAGCAGCTTCCCTGCGGGAGATACTCTCTTTGCCAAAATCGCATTATTAGTCGAAAGTAAGTTACAATTCAGAACACTTTCCTAAAGCTTGCTGTTAGGAGGGAACTTGCAGCTTGCAGTGAAAACGCTTCCAGAGGGGAGTCTAATGAGGGCAAACATTTGATGGTAACAGCTTCCCTGCGGGAGATATTCTCTTTGCCAATATCGCCTTATTAGGCGAAACTAAGATACAATGCAGTACCCTGTCCTAAAGCTTGCTGTTAGGAGTGAATCTGCAGCTTGCAGTGAAAGCACTTCCAGAGTGGAGTTAAATGAGGGCAAACATTTGATGGTAGCATCTTCCCTGCGGGAGATACTCTCTTTGCCATAATCGCATTATTAGGCGAAAGTAAGTTACAATTCAGTACCCTATCCTAAAGCTTGCTGTTAGGAGGGAATCTGCAGCTTGCAGTGAATGCGCTTCCAGAGGGGAGTCTAATGAGGGCAAATATTTGATGGTAGCATCTTCCCTGCGGGAGATATTCTCTTTGCCAAAATCGCCTTATTAGCAGCAGTTAAGTTACAATTCAGTACCCTATCCTAAAGCTTGCTGTTAGGAGGGAATCTGCAGCTTGCAGTGAAAGCGCTTCCAGAGTGGAGTCTAATGAGGGCAAACATTTGATGGTAGCAGCTTCCCTGCGGGAGATACTCTCTTTGCCAAAATCGCATTATTAGGCAAAAGTAAGATACAATTCAGTACCCTATCCTAAAGCTTGCTGTTAGGAGGGAATCTGCAGCTTGCAGTGAAAGCGCTTCCAGAGGGGAGTCTAACTAGGGCAAATATTTGATGGTAGTAGCTTCCCTGCAGGATATACTCTCTTTTCCTAAATCGCCTTATTAGCCGCAGTTAAGTTACAATTCAGTACCCTGTCCTAAAGATTGCTGTTAGGAGGGAATCTGTCGCTTGCAGTGAAAGCGCTTCCAGAGGGGAGTCTAATGAGGGCAAATATTTGATGGTAGCAGCTTCCCTGCGGGAGATACTCTCTTTGCCAAAATTGCCTTCTTAGCCGCAGTTAAGTTACAATTCAGTACCCTATCCTAAAGCTTGCTGTTAGGAGGGAATCTGCAGCTTGCAGTGAAAGCGCTTCCAGAGGGGAGTCTAATGAGGGCAAACATTTGATGGTAGCAGCTTCCCTGCGGGAGATACTCTCTTTGCCAAAATCGCATTATTAGGCGAAAGGAAGTTACAACTCAGTACCCTATCCTAAAACTTGCTGTTAGGAGGGAATCTGCAGCTTGCAGTGAAAGCGCTTCCAGAGGGGAGTCTAATGAGGGCAAATATTTGATTGTAGCATCTTCCCTGCGGGAGATATTCTCTTATCCAAAATCGCCTTATTCGCCGCAGTTAAGTTACAATTCAGTACCCTATCCTAAAGCTTGCTGTTAGGAGGGAATCTGCAGCTTGCAGTGAAAGCGCTTCCAGAGGGGAGTCTGATAAGGGCAAATATTTGATGGAAGCAGCTTCCCTGTGGGAGATACTCTCTTTGCAAAAATCGCATTATTAGGCGAAAGTAAGTTACAATTCAGTACCCTTTCCTAAAGCTTGCTGTTAGGAGGGAATCTGCAGCTTGCAGTGAAAGCGCTTCCAGAGGGGAGTCTAATGAGGGCAAACATTTGATGTTAGCAGCTTCCCTGCGGGAGATACTCTCTTTGCCAAAATCGCATTATTAGGCGAAAGTAAGTTACAATTCAGAACGCTTTCCTAAAGCTTGCTGTTAGGAGGGAATCTGCAGCTTGCAGTGAAAGCGCTTCCAGAGGGGAGTCTAATGAGGGCAAACATTTGATGGTAGCAGCTTCCCTGCAGGAGATACTCTCTTTGCCAAAATCGCATTATTAGACGAAAGTAAGTTAAAATTCAGTACCCTATCCTAAAGCTTGCTGTTAGGAGGGAATCTGCAGCTTGCAGTGAAAGCACTTCCAGAGGGGAGTCTAATGAGGGCAAACATTTGATGGTAGCAGCTTCCCTGCGGGAGATACTCTCTTTGCCAAAATCGCATTTTTAGGCGAAAGTAAGATACAATTCAGTACCCTATCCTAAAGCTTGCTGTTAGGAGGGAATCTGCAGCTTGCAGTGAAAGCGCTTCCAGAGGGGAGTCTAACTAGGGCAAACATTTGATGGTAGTAGCTTCCCTGCAGGATATACTCTCTTTTCCTAAATCGCCTTATTAGCCGCAGTTAAGTTACAATTCAGTACCCTTTCCTAAAGCTTGCTGTTAGGAGGGAATCTGTCGCTTGCAGTGAAAGCGCTTCCAGAGGGGAGTCTAATGAGGGCAAATATTTGATTGTAGCAGCTTCCCTGCGGGAGATACTCTCTTTGCCAAAATTGCCTTCTTAGCCGCAGTTAAGTTACAATTCAGTACCCTATCCTAAAGCTTGCTGTTAGGAGGGAATCTGCAGCTTGCAGTGAAAGCGCTTCCAGAGGGGAGTCTAACGAGGGAAAACATTTGATGGTAGCAGCTTCCCTGCGGGAGAGAGTCTCTTTTCCAAAATCGCATTATTAGGCGAAAGTAAGTTACAATTCAGTACCCTATCCTAAAGCTTGCTGTTAGGAGGGAATCTGCAGCTTGCAGTGAAAGCGCTTCCAGAGGGGAGTCTAATGAGGGCAAACATTTGATGGTAGCAGCTTCCCTGCGGGAGATATTCTCATTGCCAAAATCGCCTTATTAGACGCAGTTAAGTTACAATTCAGTACCCTATCCTAAAGCTTGCTGTTAGGAGGGAATCTGCAGCTTGCAGTGAAAGCGCTTCCAGAGGGTAGTCTAATGAGGGCAAACATTTGATGGTAGCAGCTTCCCTGCGGGAGATACTCTCTTTGCCAAAATCGCATTATTAGGCGAAAGTAAGTTACAATTCAGTACCCTATCCTAAAGCTTGCTGTTAGGAGGGAATCTGCAGCTTGCAGTGAAAGCGCTTCCAGAGGGGAGTCTAATGAGGGCAAACATTTGATGGTAGCAGCTTCCCTGCGGGACACATTCTCTTTGCCAAAATCGCCTTATTAGCTGCAGTTAAGTTACAATTCAGTACCCTATCCTAAAGCTTGCTGTTAGGGGGGAATTTGCAGCTTGCAGTGAAAGCGCTTCCAGAGGGGAGTCTAATGAGGGCAAACATTTGATGGTAGCAGCTTCCCTGCGGGAGATAATCTCTTTGCCAAAATCGCATTTTTAGCCGCAGTTAAGTTACAATTCAGTACCCTATCCTAAAGCTTGCTGTTAGGAGGGAATCTGCAGCTTGCAGTGAAAGCGCTTCCAGAGGGGAGTCTAATGAGGGCAAACATTTGATGGTAGCAGCTTCCCTGCGGGAGATACTCTCTTTGCCAAAATCGCCTTTTTAGCCGCAGTTAAGTTACAATTCAGTACCCTATCCTAAAGCTTGCTGTTAGGAGGGAATCTGCAGCTTGCAGTGAAAGCGCTTCCAGAGGGGAGTCTAATGAGGGCAAACATTTGATGGTAACAGCTTCCCTGCGGGAGATATTCTCTTTGCCAAAATCACCTTATTAGGCGAAAGTAAGTTACAATTCAGCACACTATCCTAAAGCTTGCTGTTAGGAGGGAATCTGCAGCTTGCAGTGAAAGCGCTTCCAGAGGGGAGTCTAATGAGGGCAAACATTTGATGGTAGCAGCTTCCCTGCGAGAGATATTCTCATTGCCATAATCGCCTTTTTAGCCGCAGTTAAGTTACAATTCAGTACCCTATCCTAAAGCTTGCTGTTAGGAGGGAATCTGCAGCTTGCAGTGAAAGCGGTTCCAGAGGGGAGTCTAATGAGGGCAAACATTTGATGGTAGCAGCTTCCCTGCGGGAGATACTCTCTTTGCCAAAATCGCATTATTAGGCGAAAGTAAGTTACAATTCAGTACCCAATCCTAAAACTTGCTGTTAGGAGGGAATCTGCAGCTTGCAGTGAAAGCGCTTCCAGAGGGGAGTCTAACGAGGGCAAACATTTGATGGTAGCAGCTTCCCTGCGGGAGATACTCTCTTTGCCAAAATCGCATTATTAGGCGAAAGTAAGTTACAATTCAGTACCCTATCCTAAAGCTTGCTGTTAGGAGGGAATCTGCAGCTTGCAGTGAAAGCGCTTCCAGAGGGTAGTCTAATGAGGGCAAACATTTGATGGTAGCAGCTTCCCTGCGGGAGATACTCTCTTTGCCAAAATCGCATTATTAGGCGAAAGTAAGTTACAATTCAGTACCCTATCCTAAAGCTTGCTGTTAGGAGGGAATCTGCAGCTTGCAGTGAAAGCGCTTCCAGAGGGGAGTCTAATGAGGGCAAACATTTGATGGTAGCAGCTTCCCTGCGGGAGATATTCTCATTGCCAAAATCGCCTTATTAGCTGCAGTTAAGTTACAATTCAGTACCCTATCCTAAAGCTTGCTGTTAGGGGGGAATTTGCAGCTTGCAGTGAAAGCGCTTCCAGAGGGGAGTCTAATGAGGGCAAACATTTGATGGTAGCAGCTTCCCTGCGGGAGATAGTCTCTTTGCCAAAATCGCCTTTTTAGCCGCAGTTAAGTTACAATTCAGTACCCTATCCTAAAGCTTGCTGTTAGGAGGGAATCTGCAGCTTGCAGTGAAAGCGCTTCCAGAGGGGAGTCTAATGAGGGCAAACATTTGATGGTAACAGCTTCCCTGCGGGAGATATTCTCTTTGCCAAAATCGCCTTATTAGGCGAAAGTAAGTTACAATTCAGCACACTATCCTAAAGCTTGCTGTTAGGAGGGAATCTGCAGCTTGCAGTGAAAGCGCTTCCAGAGGGGAGTCTAATGAGGGCAAACATTTGATGGTAGCAGCTTCCCTGCGAGAGATATTCTCATTGCCATAATCGCCTTTTTAGCCGCAGTTAAGTTACAATTCAGTGCCCTATCCTAAAGATTGCTGTTAGGAGGGAATCTGCAGCTTGCAGTGAAAGCGCTTCCAGAGGGGAGTCTAATGAGGGCAAACATTTGATGGTAGCAGCTTCCCTGCGGGAGATACTCTCTTTGCCAAAATCGCATTATAAGGCGAAAGTAAGTTACAATTCAGTACCCAATCCTAAAGCTTGCTGTTAGGAGGGAATCTGCAGCTTGCAGTGAAAGTGCTTCCAGAGGGGAGTCTAATGAGGGCAAACATTTGATGGTAGCAGCTTCCCTGCGGGAGATACTCTCTTTGCCAAAATCGCATTATTAGGCGAAAGTAAGTTACAATTCAGTACCCTATCCTAAAGCTTGCTGTTAGGAGGGAATCTTCAGCTTGCAGTGAAAGCGCTTCCAGAGGGGAGTCTAATGAGGGCAAACATTTGATGGTAGCAGCTTCCCTGCGGGAGATATTCTCGTTGCCAAAATCGTCTTATTAGCCGCAGTTAAGTTACAATTCAGTACCCTATCCTAAAGCTTGCTGTTAGGAGGGAATCTGCAGCTTGCAGTGAAAGCGCTTCCAGAGGGGAGTCTAATGAGGGCAAACATTTGATGGTAGCAGCTTCCCTGCGGGAGATACTCTCTTTGCCAAAATCGCATTATTAGGCGAAAGTAAGTTACAATTCAGTACCCTATCCTAAAGCTTGCTGTTAGGAGGGAATCTGCAGCTTGCAGTGAAAGCGCTTCCAGAGGGGTGTCTAATGAGGGCAAACATTTGATGGTAGCAGCTTCCCTGCGGGAGATATTCTCATTGCCAAAATCGCCTTATTAGCCGCAGTTAAGTTACAATTCAGTACCCTATCCTAAAGCTTGCTGTTAGGGGGGAATTTGCAGCTTGCAGTGAAAGCGCTTCCAGAGGGGAGTCTAATGAGGGCAAACATTTGATGGTAGCAGCTTCCCTGCGGGAGATACTCTCTTTGCCATAATCGCCTTTTTAGCCGAAGTTAAGTTACAATTCAGTACCCTATCCTAAAGCTTGCGGTTAGGAGGGAATCTGCAGCTTGCAGTGAAAGCGCTTCCAGAGGGGAGTCTAATGAGGGCAAACATTTGATGGTAGCAGCTTCCCTGCGGGAGATACTCTCTTTGCCAAATTCGCCTTATTAGCCGCAGATAAGTTACAATTCAGTACCCTATCCTAAAGCTTGCTGTTAGGAGGGAATCTGCAGCTTGCAGTGAAAGCGCTTCCAGAGGGGAGTCTAATGAGGGCAAACATTTGATGGTAGCAGCTTCCCTGCGGGAGATATTCTCTTTGCCAAAATCCCCTTATTAGCCGCAGTTAAGTTACAATTCAGTACCCTATCCTAAAGCTTGCTGTTAGGAGGGAATCTGCAGCTTGCAGTGAAAGCGCTTCCAGAGGGGAGTCTAATGAGGGCAAACATTTGATGGTAACAGCTTCCCTGCGGGAGATATTCTCTTTGCCAAAATCGCCTTATTAGGCGAAAGTAAGTTACAATTCAGTACCCTATCCTAAAGCTTGCTGTTAGGAGGGAATCTGCAGCTTGCAGTGAAAGCGCTTCCAGAGGGGAGTCTAATGAGGGCAAACATTTGATGGTAGCAGCTTCCCTGCGAGAGATATTCTCATTGCCATAATCGCCTTTTTAGCCGCAGTTAAGTTACAATTCAGTACCCTATCCTAAAGCTTGCTGTTAGGAGGGAATCTGCAGCTTGCAGTGAAAGCGCTTCCAGAGGGGAGTCTAATGAGGGCAAACATTTGATGGTAGCAGCTTCCCTGCGGGAGATATTCTCTTTGCCAAAATTGCCTTATTAGGCGAAAGTAAGTTACAATTCAGTACACTATCCTAAAGCTTGCTGTTAGGAGGGAATCTGCAGCTTGCAGTGAAAGCGCTTCCAGAGGGGAGTCTAATGAGGGCAAACATTTGATGGTAGCAGCTTCCCTGCGGGAGATACTCTCTTTGCCAAAATCGCCTTATTAGCCGCAGTTAAGTTACAATTCAGTACCCTATCCTAAAGCTCGCTGTTAGGAGGGAATCTGCAGCTTGCAGTGAAAGCGCTTCCAGAGGGGAGTCTAATGAGGGCAAACATTTGATGGTAGCAGCTTCCCTGCGGGAGATATTCTCATTGCCATAATCGCCTTATTAGCCGCAGTTAAGATACAATTCAGCACACTATCCTAAAGCTTGCTGTTAGGAGGGAATCTGCAGCTTGCAGTGAAAGCGCTTCCAGAGGGGAGTCTAATGAGGGCAAACATTTGATGGTAGCAGCTTCCCTGCTGGAGATAGTCTCTTTGCCAATATCGCATTATTAGGCGAAAGTAAGTTACAATTCAGTACCCTATCCTAAAGCTTGCTGTTAGGAGGGAATCTGCAGCTTGCAGTGAAAGCGCTTCCAGAGGGGAGTCTAATGAGGGCAAACATTTGATGGTAGCAGCTTCCCTGCGGGAGATACTCTCTTTGCCAAAATCGCGTTATTAGGCGAAAGTAAGTTACAATTCAGTACCCTATCCTAAAGCTTGCTGTTAGGAGGGAATCTGCAGCTTGCAGTGAAAGCGCTTCCAGAGGGGAGTCTAATGAGGGCAAACATTTGATGGTAGCAGCTTCCCTGCGGGAGATATTCTCTTTGCCAAAATCGCCTTATTAGCCGCAGTTAAGTTACAATTCAGTACCCTATCCTAAAGCTCGCTGTTAGGAGGGAATCTGCAGCTTGCAGTGAAAGCGCTTCCAGAGGGGAGTCTAATGAGGGCAAACATTTGATGGTAGCAGCTTCCCTGCGGGAGATATTCTCATTGCCATAATCGCCTTATTAGCCGCAGTTAAGATACAATTCAGTACCCTATCCTAAAGCTTGCTGTTAGGAGGGAATCTGCAGCTTGCAGTGAAATCGCTTCCAGAGGGGAGTCTAATGAGGGCAAACATTTGATGGTAGCAGCTTCCCTGCGGGAGATACTCTCTTTGCCAAAATCGCATTATTAGGCGAAAGTAAGTTACAATTCAGTACCCTATCCTAAAGCTTGCTGTTAGGAGGGAATCTGCAGCTTGCAGTGAAAGCGCTTCCAGAGGGGAGTCTAATGAGGGCAAACATTTGATGGTAGCAGCTTCCCTGCGGGAGATACTCTCTTTGCCAAAATCGCATTATTAGGCGAAAGTAAGTTACAATTCAGTACCCTATCCTAAAGCTTGCTGTTAGGAGGGAATCTGCAGCTTGCAGTGAAAGCGCTTCCAGAGGGGAGTCTAATGAGGGCAAACATTTGATGGTAGCAGCTTCCCTGCGGGAGATACTCTCTTTGCCAAAATCGCATTATTAGGCGAAAGTAAGTTACAATTCAGTACCCTATCCTAAAGCTAGCTGTTAGGAGGGAATCTGCAGCTTGCAGTGAAAGCGCTTCCAGAGGGGAGTCTAATGAGGGCAAACATTTGATGGTAGCAGCTTCCCTGCGGGAGATACTCTCTTTGCCAAAATCGCATTATTAGGCGAAAGTAAGTTACAATTCAGTACCCTATCCTAAAGCTTGCTGTTAGGAGGGAATCTGCAGCTTGCAGTGAAAGCGCTTCCAGAGGGGAGTCTAATGAGGGCAAACATTTGATGGTAGCAGCTTCCCTGCGGGAGATACTCTCTTTGCCAAAATCGCATTATTAGGCGAAAGTAAGTTACAATTCAGTACCCTATCCTAAAGCTTGCTGTTAGGAGGGAATCTTCAGCTTGCAGTGAAAGCGCTTCCAGAGGGTAGTCTAATGAGGGCAAACATTTGATGGTAGCTGCTTCCCTGCGGGAGATACTCTCTTTCCCAAAATCGCATTATTAGGCGAAAGTAAGTTACAATTCAGTACCCTATCCTAAAGCTTGCTGTTAGGAGGGAATCTGCAGCTTGCAGTGAAAGCGCTTCCAGAGGGGAGTCTAACGAGGGCAAACATTTGATGGTAGCAGCTTCCCTGCGGGAGATATTCTCATTGCCAAAATCGCCTTATTAGCTGCAGTTAAGTTACAATTCAGTACCCTATCCTAAAGCTTGCTGTTAGGGGGGAATTTGCAGCTTGCATTGAAAGCGCTTCCAGAGGGGAGTCTAATGAGGGCAAAGATTTGATGGTAGCAGCTTCCCTGCGGGAGATACTCTCTTTGCCAAATTCGCGTTATTAGCCGCAGATAAGTTACAATTCAGTACCCTATCCTAAAGCTTGCTGTTAGGAGGGAATCTGCAGCTTGCAGTGAAAGCGCTTCCAGAGGGGAGTCTAATGAGGGCAAACATTTGATGGTAGCAGCTTCCCTGCGGGAGATATTCTCTTTGCCAAAATCGCATTATTAGCCGCAGTTAAGTTACAATTCAGTACCCTATCCTAAAGCTTGCTGTTAGGAGGGAATCTGCAGCTTGCAGTGAAAGCGCTTCCAGAGGGGAGTCTAATGAGGGCAAACATTTGATGGTAAACAGCTTCCCTGCGGGAGATATTCTCTTTGCCAAAATCGCCTTATTAGGCGAAAGTAAGTCACAATTCAGTACCCTATCCTAAAGCTTGCTGTTAGGAGGGAATCTGCAGCTTGCAGTGAAAGCGCTTCCAGAGGGGAGTCTAATGAGGGCAAACATTTGATGGTAGCAGCTTCCCTGCGGGAGATATTCTCATTGCCATAATCGCCTTTTTAGCCGCAGTTTAGTTACAATTCAGTACCCTATCCTAAAGCTTGCTGTTAGGAGGGAATCTGCAGCTTGCAGTGAAAGCGCTTCCAGAGGGGAGTCTAATGAGGGCAAACATTTGATGGTAGCAGCTTCCCTGCGGGAGATATTCTCGTTGACAAAATCGTCTTATTAGCCGCAGTTAAGTTACAATTCAGTACCCTTTCCTAAAGCTTGCTGTTAGGAGGGAATCTGCAGCTTGCAGTGAATGCGCTTCCAGAGGGGAGTCTAATGAGGGCAAACATTTGATGGTAGCAGCTTCCCTGCGGGAGATACTCTCTTTGCCAAAATCGCATTATTAGGCGAAAGTAAGTTACAATTCAGTACCCTATCCTAAAGCTTGCTGTTAGGAGGGAATCTGCAGCTTGCAGTGAAAGCGCTTCCAGAGGGGAGTCTAATGAGGGCAAACATTTGATGGTAGCAGCTTCCCTGCGGGAGATAGTCTGTTTGCCAAAATTCCCTTATTAGCCGCAGTTAAGTTACAATTCAGTACCCTATCCTAAAGCTTGCTGTTAGGAGGGAATCTGCAGCTTGCAGTGAAAGCGCTTCCAGAGGGGAGTCTAACGAGGGCAAATATTTGATGGTAGCAGCTTCCCTGCGGGAGATACTCTCTTTGCAAAAATCGCATTTTTAGGCAAAAGTAAGATACAATTCAGTACCCTATCCTAAAGCTTGCTGTTAGGAGGGAATCTGCAGCTTGCAGTGAAAGCGCTTCCAGAGGGGAGTCTAACGAGGGCAAACATTTGATGGTAGCAGCTTCCCTGCAGGATATACTCTCTTTTCCGAAATCGCCTTATTAGCCGCAGTTAAGTTACAATTCAGTACCCTATCCTAAAGCTTGCTGTTAGGAGGGAATCTGCAGCTTGCAGTGAAAGCGCTTCCAGAGGGGAGTCTAATGAGGGCAAACATTTGATGGTAACAGCTTCCCTGCGGGAGATATTCTCTTTGCCAAAATCGCCTTATTATGCGAAAGTAAATTACAATTCAGTACACTATCCTAAAGCTTGTTGTTAGGAGGGAATCTGCAGCTTGCAGTGAAAGCGCTTCCAGAGGGGAGTCTAATGAGGGCAAACATTTGATGGTAGCAGCTTCCCTGCGGGAGATATTCTCTTTGCCAAAATCTCATTATTAGCCGCAGTTAAGTTACAATTCAGTACCCTATCCTAAAGCTTGCTGTTAGGAGGGAATCTGGAGCTTGCAGTGAAAGCGCTTCCAGAGGGGAGTCTAATGAGGGCAAACATTTGATGGTAGCAGCTTCCCTGCGGGAGATATTCTCTTTGCCAAAATCGCCTTATGAGCCGCAGTTAAGTTACAATTCAGTACCTTATCCTAAAGCTTGCTGTTAGGAGGGAATCTGCAGCTTGCAGTGAAAGCGCTTCCAGAGGGGAGTCTAATGAGGGCAAATATTTGATGGTAGCAGCTTCCTTGCGGGAGATACTCTCTTTGCCAAATCGCATTATTAGGCGAAAGTAAGTTACAATTCAGTACCCTATCCTAAAGCTTGCTGTTAGGAGGGAATCTGCAGCTTGCAGTGAAAGCGCTTCCAGAGGGGAGTCTAATGAGGGCAAATATTTGATTGTAGGATCTTCCCTGCGGGAGATATTCTCTTAGCCAAAATCTCCATATTAGACGCAGTTAAGTTACAATTCAGTACCCTATTCTAAAGATTGCTGTTAGGAGGGAATCTGCAGCTTGCAGTGAAAGCACATCCAGAGGGGAGTCTAATGAGGGCAAATATTTGATGGTAGCAGCTTCCCTGCGGGAGATACTCTCTTTGCCAAAATCGCATTATTAGGCGAAAGTAAGATACAATTCAGTACCCTATCCTAAAGCTTGCTGTTAGGAGGGAATCTGCAGCTTGCAGTGAAAGCGCTTCCAGAGGGGAGTCTAATGAGGGCAAACATTTGATGGTAGCAGCTTCCCTGCGGGAGATACTCTCTTTGCCAATATCGCATTTTTAGGCGAAAGTAAGTTACAATTCAGTACGCTATCCTAAAGCTTGCTGTTAGGAGGGAATCTGCAGCTTGCAGTGAAAGCGCTTCCAGAGGGGAGTCTAATGAGGGCAAACATTTGATGGTAGCAGCTTCCCTGCGGGAGATATTCTCTTTGCCAAAATCGCATTATTATCCGCAGTTAAGTTACAATTCAGTACCCTATCCTAAAGCTTGCTGTTAGGAGGGAATCTGCAGCTTGCAGTGAAAGCGCTTCCAGAGGGGAGTCTAATGAGGGCAAACATTTGATGGTAGCAGCTTCCCTGCGGGAGATAGTCTCCTTCCCATAATCGCATTATTAGGCGAAAGTAAGTTACAATTCAGTACCCTATCCTAAAGCTTGCTGTTAGGAGGGAATCTGCAGCTTGCAGTGAAATCGATTCCAGAGGGGAGTCTAATGAGGGCATACATTTGATGGTAGCAGCTTCCCTGCGGGAGATACTCTCTTTGCCAAAATCGCATTTTTAGGTGAAAGTAAGTTACAATTCTGTACCCTTTCCTAAAGCTTGCTGTTAGGAGGGAATCTGCAGCTTGCAGTGAAAGCGCTTCCAGAGGGGAGTCTAATGAGGGCAAACATTTGATGGTAGCAGCTTCCCTGCGGGAGATAGTGTCTTTGCCAAAATCGCATTATTAGGCGAAAGTAAGTTACAATTCAGTACCCTATCCTAAAGCTTGCTGTTAGGAGGGAATCTGCAGCTTGCAGTGAAAGCGCTTCCAGAGGGGAGTCTAATGAGGGCAAACATTTGATGGTAGCAGCTTCCCTGCGGGAGATACTCTCTTTGCCAAAATCGCATTAGTAGGCGAAAGTAAGATACAATTCAGTACCCTATCCTAAAGCTTGCTGTTAGGAGGGAATCTGCAGCTTGCAGTGAAAGCGCTTCCAGAGGGGAGTCTAACGAGGGCAAACATTTGATGGTAGCAGCTTCCCTGCAGGATATCCTCTCTTTTCAAAAACGCCTTATTAGCCGCAGTTAAGTTACAATTCAGTACCCTATCCTAAAGCTTGCTGTTAGGAGGGAATCTGCAGCTTGCAGTGAAAGCGCTTCCAGAGGGGAGTCTAATGAGGGCAAACATTTGATGGTAGCAGCTTCCCTGCGGGAGATATTCTCTTTGCCAAAATCGCCTTATTAGACGCAGTTAAGTTACAATTCAGTACAGTGTCCTACAGCTTGCTGTTAGGAGGGAATCTGCAGCTTGCAGTGAAAGCGCTTCCAGAGGGGAGTCTAATGAGGGCAAACATTTGATGGTAGCAGCTTCCCTGCGGGAGATATTCTCTTTGCCAAAATCGCCTTATTAGCCGCAGTTAAGTTACAATTCAGTACCCTATCCTAAAGCTTGCTGTTAGGAGGGAATCTGCAGCTTGCAGTGAAAGCGCTTCCAGAGGGGAGTCTAATGAGGGCAAACATTTGATGGTAGCAGCTTCCCTGCGGGAGATACTCTCTTTGCCAAAATCGCATTTTTAGGCGAAAGTAAGTTACAATTCAGTACACTTTCCTAAAGCTTGCTGTTAGGAGGGAATCTGCAGCTTGCAGTGAAAGCGCTTCCAGAGGGGAGTCTAATGAGGGCAAACATTTGATGGTAGCAGCTTCCCTGCGGGAGATAGTCTCCTTGCCATAATCGCATTATTAGGCGAAAGTAAGTTACAATTCAGTACCCTATCCTAAAGCTTGCTGTTAGGAGGGAATCTGCAGCTTGCAGTGAAAGCGCTTCCAGAGGGGAGTCTAATGAGGGCAAACATTTGATGGTAGCAGCTTCCCTGCGGGAGATACTCTCTTTGCCAAAATCGCCTTATTAGGCGAAAGTAAGTTACAATTCAGAACCCTTTCCTAAAGCTTGCTGTTAGGAGGGAATCTGCAGCTTGCAGTGAAAGCGCTTCCAGAGGGGAGTCTAATGAGGGCAAACATTTGATGGTAGCAGCTTCCCTGCGGGAGATACTCTCTTTGCCAAAATCGCATTATTAGGCGAAAGTAAGTTACAATTCAGAACCCTTTCCTAAAGCTTGCTGTTAGGAGGGAATCTGCAGCTTGCAGTGAAAGCGCTTCCAGAGGGGAGTCTAATGAGGGCAAACATTTGATGGTAGCAGCTTCCCTGCAGGAGATACTCTCTTTGCCAAAATCGCATTATTAGGCGAAAGTAAGTTACAATTCAGGACCCTATCCTAAAGCTTGCTGTTAGGAGGGAATCTGCAGCTTGCAGTGAAAGCGCTTCCAGAGGGGAGTCTAATGAGGGCAAACATTTGATGGTAGCAGCTTCCCTGCGGGAGATACTCTCTTTGCCAAAATCACATTTTTAGGCGAAAGTAAGATACAATTCAGTACCCTATCTTTAATCTTGCTGTTAGGAGGGAATCTGCAGCTTGCAGTGAAAGCGCTTCCAGAGGGGAGTCTAATGAGGGCAAACATTTGATGGTAGCAGCTTCCCTGCGGGAGATACTCTCTTTTCCGAAATCGCCTTATTATCCGCAGTTAAGTTACAATTCAGTACCCTTTCCTAAAGCTTGCTGTTAGGAGGGAATCTGCAGCTTGCAGTGAAAGCGCTTCCAGAGGGGAGTCTAATGAGGGCAAACATTTGATGGTAACAGCTTCCCTGCGGGAGATATTCTCTTTGCCAATATCGCCTTATTAGGCGAAAGTAAGTTACAATTCAGTACCCTATCCTAAAGCTTGCTGTTAGGAGGGAATCTGCAGCTTGCAGTGAAAGCGCTTCCAGAGGGGAGTCTAATGAGGGCAAACATTTGATGGTAGCAGCTTCCCTGCGGGAGATACTCTCTTTGCCAATATCGCATTATTAGCCGCAGTTAAGTTACAATTCAGTACAGTGTCCTACAGCTTGCTGTTAGGAGGGAATCTGCAGCTTGCAGTGAAAGCGCTTCCAGAGGGGAGTCTAATGAGGGCAAACATTTGATGGTAGCAGCTTCCCTGCGGGAGATAGTCTCTTTGACAAAATCGCATTATTAGGCGAAAGTAAGTTACAATTCAGTACCCTATCCTAAAGCTTGCTCTTAGGAGGGAATCTGCAGCTTGCAGTGAAAGCGCTTCCAGAGAGGAGTCTAATGAGGGCAAACATTTGATGGTAGCAGCTTCCCTGCGGGAGATACTCTCTTTGCCAAAATCGCATTAGTAGGCGAAAGTAAGATACAATTCAGTACCCTATCCTAAAGCTTGCTGTTAGGAGGGAATCTGCAGCTTGCAGTGAAAGCGCTTCCAGAGGGGAGTCTAACGAGGGCAAACATTTGATGGTAGCAGCTTCCCTGCAGGATATCCTCTCTTTTCCGAAATCGCCTTATTAGCCGCAGTTAAGTTACAATTCAGTACCCTTTCCTAAAGCTTGCTGTTAGGAGGGAATCTGCAGCTTGCAGTGAAAGCGCTTCCAGAGGGGAGTCTAATGAGGGCAAACATTTGATGGTAACAGCTTCCCTGCGGGAGATACTCTCTTTGCCAAAATCGCCTTATTAGCCGCAGTTAAGTTACAATTCAGTACCCTATCCTAAAGCTTGCTGTTAGGAGGGAATCTGCAGCTTGCAGTGAAAGCGCTTCCAGAGGGGAGTCTAATGAGGGCAAACATTTGATGGTAGCAGCTTCCCTGCGGGAGATACTCTCTTTGCCAAAATCGCATTTTTAGGCGAAAGTAAGTTACAATTCAGTACCCTTTCCTAAAGCTTGCTGTTAGGAGGGAATCTGCAGCTTGCAGTGAAAGCGCTTCCAGAGGGGAGTCTAATGAGGGCAAACATTTGATGGTAGCAGCTTCCCTGCGGGAGATAGTCTCCTTGCCATAATCGCATTATTAGGCGAAAGTAAGTTACAATTCAGTACCCTATCCTAAAGCTTGCTGTTAGGAGGGAATCTGCAGCTTGCAGTGAAAGCGCTTCCAGAGGGGAGTCTAATGAGGGCAAACATTTGATGGTAGCAGCTTCCCTGCGGGAGATACTCTCTTTGCCAAAATCGCATTATTAGGCGGAAGTAAGTTACAATTCAGTACCCTATCCTAAAGCTTGCTGTTAGGAGGGAATCTGCAGCTTGCAGTGAAAGCGCTTCCAGAGGGGAGTCTAATGAGGGCAAACATTTGATGGTAGCAGCTTCCCTGCAGGAGATACTCTCTTTGCCAAAATCGCATTATTAGGCGAAAGTAAGTTACAATTCAGTACCCTATCCTAAAGCTTGCTGTTAGGAGGGAATCTGCAGCTTGCAGTGAAAGCGCTTCCAGAGGGGAGTCTAATGAGGGCAAACATTTGATGGTAACAGCTTCCCTGCGGGAGATATTCTCTTTGCCAATATCGCCTTATTAGGCGAAAGTAAGTTACAATTCAGTACCCTATCCTAAAGCTTGCTGTTAGGAGGGAATCTGCAGCTTGCAGTGAAAGCGCTTCCAGAGGGGAGTCTAATGAGGGCAAACATTTGATGGTAGCAGCTTCCCTGCGGGAGATAGTCTCCTTGCCATAATCGCATTATTAGGCGAAAGTAAGTTACAATTCAGTACCCTATCCTAAAGCTTGCTGTTAGGAGGGAATCTGCAGCTTGCAGTGAAAGCGCTTCCAGAGGGGAGTCTAATGAGGGCAAACATTTGATGGTAGCAGCTTCCCTGCGGGAGATACTCTCTTTGCCAAAATCGCATTATTAGGCGAAAGTAAGTTACAATTCAGAACCCTTTCCTAAAGCTTGCTGTTAGGAGGGAATCTGCAGCTTGCAGTGAAAGCGCTTCCAGAGGGGAGTCTAATGAGGGCAAACATTTGATGGTAGCAGCTTCCCTGCAGGAGATACTCTCTTTGCCAAAACCGCATTATTAGGCGAAAGTAAGTTACAATTCAGTACCCTATCCTAAATCTTGCTGTTAGGAGGGAATCTGCAGCTTGCAGTGAAAGCGCTTCCAGAGGGGAGTCTAATGAGGGCAAACATTTGATGGTAGCAGCTTCCCTGCGGGAGATACTCTCTTTGCCAAAATCGCATTATTAGGCGAAAGTAAGATACAATTCAGTACCCTATCCTAAAGCTTGCTGTTAGGAGGGAATCTGCAGCTTGCAGTGAAAGCGCTTCCAGAGGGGAGTCTAACGAGGGCAAACATTTGATGGTAGCAGCTTCCCTGCAGGATATCCTCTCTTTTCTGAAATCGCCTTATTAGCCGCAGTTAAGTTACAATTCAGTACCCTTTCCTAAAGCTTGCTGTTAGGAGGGAATCTGCAGCTTGCAGTGAAAGCGCTTCCAGAGGGGAGTCTAATGAGGGCAAACATTTGATGGTAGCAGCTTCCCTGCGGGAGATATTCTCTTTGCCAATATCGCCTTATTAGACGCAGTTAAGTTACAATTAAGTACAGTGTCCTACAGCTTGCTGTTAGGAGGGAATCTGCAGCTTGCAGTGAAAGCGCTTCCAGAGGGGAGTCTAATGAGGGCAAACATTTGATGGTAGCAGCTTCCCTGCGGGAGATATTCTCTTTGCCAAAATCGCCTTATTAGCCGCAGTTAAGTTACAATTCAGTACCCTATCCTAAAGCTTGTTGTTAGGAGGGAATCTGCAGCTTGCAGTGAAAGCGCTTCCAGAGGGGAGTCTAATGAGGGCAAACATTTGATGGTAGCAGCTTCCCTGCGGGAGATATTCTCTTTGCCAAAATCGCCTTATTAGCCGCAGTTAAGTTACAATTCAGTACCCTATCCTAAAGCTTGTTGTTAGGAGGGAATCTGCAGCTTGCAGTGAAAGCGCTTCCAGAGGGGAGTCTAATGAGGGCAAACATTTGATGGTAGCAGCTTCCCTGCGGGAGATATTCTCTTTGCCAAAATCGCCTTATTAGCCGCAGTTAAGTTACAATTCAGTACCCTATCCTAAAGCTTGTTGTTAGGAGGGAATCTGCAGCTTGCAGTGAAAGCGCTTCCAGAGGGGAGTCTAATGAGGGCAAACATTTGATGGTAGCAGCTTCCCTGCGGGAGATACTCTCTTTGCCAAAATCGCATTTTTAGGCGAAAGTAAGTTACAATTCAGTACCCTTTCCTAAAGCTTGCTGTTAGGAGGGAATCTGCAGCTTGCAGTGAAAGCGCTTCCAGAGGGGAGTCTAATGAGGGCAAACATTTGATGGTAGCAGCTTCCCTGCGGGAGATACTCTCTTTGCCAAAATCGCATTATTAGGCGAAAGTAAGTTACAATTCAGTACCCTATCCTAAAGCTTGCTGTTAGGAGGGAATCTGCAGCTTGCAGTGAAAGCGCTTCCAGAGGGGAGTCTAATGAGGGCAAACATTTGATGGTAGCAGCTTCCCTGCGGGAGATACTCTCTTTGCCAAAATCGCATTATTAGGCGAAAGTAAGTTACAATTCAGAACCCTTTCCTAAAGCTTGCTGTTAGGAGGGAATCTGCAGCTTGCAGTGAAAGCGCTTCCAGAGGGGAGTCTAATGAGGGCAAACATTTGATGGTAGCAGCTTCCCTGCAGGAGATACTCTCTTTGCCAAAATCGCATTATTAGGCGAAAGTAAGTTACAATTCAGTACCCTATCCTAAAGATTGCTGTTAGGAGGGAATCTGCAGCTTGCAGTGAAAGCGCTTCCAGAGGGGAGTCTAATGAGGGCAAACATTTGATGGTAGCAGCTTCCCTGCGGGAGATACTCTCTTTGCCAAAATCACATTTTTAGGCGAAAGTAAGATACAATTCAGTACCCTATCTTTAAGCTTGCTGTTAGGAGGGAATCTGCAGCTTGCAGTGAAAGCGCTTCCAGAGGGGAGTCTAATGAGGGCAAACATTTGATGGTAGCAGCTTCCCTGCAGGATATACTCTCTTTTCTGAAATCGCCTTATTAGCCGCAGTTAAGTTACAATTCAGTACCCTTTCCTAAAGCTTGCTGTTAGGAGGGAATCTGCAGCTTGCAGTGAAAGCGCTTCCAGAGGGGAGTCTAATGAGGGCAAACATTTGATGGTAACAGCTTCCCTGCGGGAGATATTCTCTTTGCCAATATCGCCTTATTAGGCGAAAGTAAGTTACAATTCAGTACCCTATCCTAAAGCTTGCTGTTAGGAGGGAATCTGCAGCTTGCAGTGAAAGCGCTTCCAGAGGGGAGTCTAATGAGGGCAAACATTTGATGGTAGCAGCTTCCCTGCGGGAGATACTCTCTTTGCCAATATCGCATTATTAGCCGCAGTTAAGTTACAATTCAGTACAGTGTCCTACAGCTTGCTGTTAGGAGGGAATCTGCAGCTTGCAGTGAAAGCGCTTCCAGAGGGGAGTCTAATGAGGGCAAACATTTGATGGTAGCAGCTTCCCTGCGGGAGATAGTCTCTTTGCCAAAACCGCATTATTAGGCGAAAGTAAGTTACAATTCAGTACCCTATCCTAAAGCTTGCTCTTAGGAGGGAATCTGCAGCTTGCAGTGAAAGCGCTTCCAGAGAGGAGTCTAATGAGGGCAAACATTTGATGGTAGCAGCTTCCCTGCGGGAGATACTCTCTTTGCCAAAATCGCATTAGTAGGCGAAAGTAAGATACAATTCAGTACCCTATCCTAAAGCTTGCTGTTAGGAGGGAATCTGCAGCTTGCAGTGAAAGCGCTTCCAGAGGGGAGTCTAACGAGGGCAAACATTTGATGGTAGCAGCTTCCCTGCAGGATATCCTCTCTTTTCCGAAATCGCCTTATTAGCCGCAGTTAAGTTACAATTCAGTACCCTTTCCTAAAGCTTGCTGTTAGGAGGGAATCTGCAGCTTGCAGTGAAAGCGCTTCCAGAGGGGAGTCTAATGAGGGCAAACATTTGATGGTAACAGCTTCCCTGCGGGAGATATTCTCTTTGCCAAAATCGCCTTATTAGACGCAGTTAAGTTACAATTCAGTACAGTGTCCTACAGCTTGCTGTTAGGAGGGAATCTGCAGCTTGCAGTGAAAGCGCTTCCAGAGGGGAGTCTAATGAGGGCAAACATTTGATGGTAGCAGCTTCCCTGCGGGAGATATTCTCTTTGCCAAAATCGCCTTATTAGCCGCAGTTAAGTTACAATTCAGTACCCTATCCTAAAGCTTGCTGTTAGGAGGGAATCTGCAGCTTGCAGTGAAAGCGCTTCCAGAGGGGAGTCTAATGAGGGCAAACATTTGATGGTAGCAGCTTCCCTGCGGGAGATACTCTCTTTGCCAAAATCGCATTTTTAGGCGAAAGTAAGTTACAATTCAGTACCCTTTCCTAAAGCTTGCTGTTAGGAGGGAATCTGCAGCTTGCAGTGAAAGCGCTTCCAGAGGGGAGTCTAATGAGGGCAAACATTTGATGGTAGCAGCTTCCCTGCGGGAGATAGTCTCCTTGCCATAATCGCATTATTAGGCGAAAGTAAGTTACAATTCAGTACCCTATCCTAAAGCTTGCTGTTAGGAGGGAATCTGCAGCTTGCAGTGAAAGCGCTTCCAGAGGGGAGTCTAATGAGGGCAAACATTTGATGGTAGCAGCTTCCCTGCGGGAGATAGTCTCTTTTCCATAATCGCATTATTAGGCGGAAGTAAGTTACAATTCAGAACCCTTTCCTAAAGCTTGCTGTTAGGAGGGAATCTGCAGCTTGCAGTTAAAGCGCTTCCAGAGGGGAGTCTAATGAGGGCAAACATTTGATGGTAGCAGCTTCCCTGCAGGAGATACTCTCTTTGCCAAAATCGCATTATTAGGCGAAAGTAAGTTACAATTCAGTACCCTATCCTAAAGCTTGCTGTTAGGAGGGAATCTGCAGCTTGCAGTGAAAGCGCTTCCAGAGGGGAGTCTAATGAGGGCAAACATTTGATGGTAACAGCTTCCCTGCGGGAGATATTCTCTTTGCCAATATCGCCTTATTAGGCGAAAGTAAGTTACAATTCAGTACCCTATCCTAAAGCTTGCTGTTAGGAGGGAATCTGCAGCTTGCAGTGAAAGCGCTTCCAGAGGGGAGTCTAATGAGGGCAAACATTTGATGGTAGCAGCTTCCCTGTGGGAGATAGTCTCCTTGCCATAATCGCATTATTAGGCGAAAGTAAGTTACAATTCAGTACCCTATCCTAAAGCTTGCTGTTAGGAGGGAATCTGCAGCTTGCAGTGAAAGCGCTTCCAGAGGGGAGTCTAATGAGGGCAAACATTTGATGGTAGCAGCTTCCCTGCGGGAGATACTCTCTTTGCCAAAATCGCATTATTAGGCGAAAGTAAGTTACAATTCAGAACCCTTTCCTAAAGCTTGCTGTTAGGAGGGAATCTGCAGCTTGCAGTGAAAGCGCTTCCAGAGGGGAGTCTAATGAGGGCAAACATTTGATGGTAGCAGCTTCCCTGCAGGAGATACTCTCTTTGCCAAAACCGCATTATTAGGCGAAAGTAAGTTACAATTCAGTACCCTATCCTAAATCTTGCTGTTAGGAGGGAATCTGCAGCTTGCAGTGAAAGCGCTTCCAGAGGGGAGTCTAATGAGGGCAAACATTTGATGGTAGCAGCTTCCCTGCGGGAGATACTCTCTTTGCCAAAATCGCATTATTAGGCGAAAGTAAGATACAATTCAGTACCCTATCCTAAAGCTTGCTGTTAGGAGGGAATCTGCAGCTTGCAGTGAAAGCGCTTCCAGAGGGGAGTCTAACGAGGGCAAACATTTGATGGTAGCAGCTTCCCTGCAGGATATCCTCTCTTTTCCGAAATCGCCTTATTAGCCGCAGTTATGTTACAATTCAGTACCCTTTCCTAAAGCTTGCTGTTAGGAGGGAATCTGCAGCTTGCAGTGAAAGCGCTTCCAGAGGGGAGTCTAATGAGGGCAAACATTTGATGGTAGCAGCTTCCCTGCGGGAGATATTCTCTTTGCCAATATCGCCTTATTAGACGCAGTTAAGTTACAATTAAGTACAGTGTCCTACAGCTTGCTGTTAGGAGGGAATCTGCAGCTTGCAGTGAAAGCGCTTCCAGAGGGGAGTCTAATGAGGGCAAACATTTGATGGTAGCAGCTTCCCTGCGGGATATCCTCTCTTTTCTGAAATCGCCTTATTAGCCGCAGTTAAGTTACAATTCAGTACCCTTTCCTAAAGCTTGCTGTTAGGAGGGAATCTGCAGCTTGCAGTGAAAGCGCTTCCAGAGGGGAGTCTAATGAGGGCAAACATTTGATGGTAGCAGCTTCCCTGCGGGAGATATTCTCTTTGCCAATATCGCCTTATTAGACGCAGTTAAGTTACAATTAAGTACAGTGTCCTACAGCTTGCTGTTAGGAGGGAATCTGCAGCTTGCAGTGAAAGCGCTTCCAGAGGGGAGTCTAATGAGGGCAAACATTTGATGGTAGCAGCTTCCCTGCGGGAGATATTCTCTTTGCCAAAATCGCCTTATTAGCCGCAGTTAAGTTACAATTCAGTACCCTATCCTAAAGCTTGTTGTTAGGAGGGAATCTGCAGCTTGCAGTGAAAGCGCTTCCAGAGGGGAGTCTAATGAGGGCAAACATTTGATGGTAGCAGCTTCCCTGCGGGAGATATTCTCTTTGCCAAAATCGCCTTATTAGCCGCAGTTAAGTTACAATTCAGTACCCTATCCTAAAGCTTGTTGTTAGGAGGGAATCTGCAGCTTGCAGTGAAAGCGCTTCCAGAGGGGAGTCTAATGAGGGCAAACATTTGATGGTAGCAGCTTCCCTGCGGGAGATATTCTCTTTGCCAAAATCGCCTTATTAGCCGCAGTTAAGTTACAATTCAGTACCCTATCCTAAAGCTTGTTGTTAGGAGGGAATCTGCAGCTTGCAGTGAAAGCGCTTCCAGAGGGGAGTCTAATGAGGGCAAACATTTGATGGTAGCAGCTTCCCTGCGGGAGATACTCTCTTTGCCAAAATCGCATTTTTAGGCGAAAGTAAGTTACAATTCAGTACCCTTTCCTAAAGCTTGCTGTTAGGAGGGAATCTGCAGCTTGCAGTGAAAGCGCTTCCAGAGGGGAGTCTAATGAGGGCAAACATTTGATGGTAGCAGCTTCCCTGCGGGAGATACTCTCTTTGCCAAAATCGCATTATTAGGCGAAAGTAAGTTACAATTCAGTACCCTATCCTAAAGCTTGCTGTTAGGAGGGAATCTGCAGCTTGCAGTGAAAGCGCTTCCAGAGGGGAGTCTAATGAGGGCAAACATTTGATGGTAGCAGCTTCCCTGCGGGAGATACTCTCTTTGCCAAAATCGCATTATTAGGCGAAAGTAAGTTACAATTCAGAACCCTTTCCTAAAGCTTGCTGTTAGGAGGGAATCTGCAGCTTGCAGTGAAAGCGCTTCCAGAGGGGAGTCTAATGAGGGCAAACATTTGATGGTAGCAGCTTCCCTGCAGGAGATACTCTCTTTGCCAAAATCGCATTATTAGGCGAAAGTAAGTTACAATTCAGTACCCTATCCTAAAGATTGCTGTTAGGAGGGAATCTGCAGCTTGCAGTGAAAGCGCTTCCAGAGGGGAGTCTAATGAGGGCAAACATTTGATGGTAGCAGCTTCCCTGCGGGAGATACTCTCTTTGCCAAAATCACATTTTTAGGCGAAAGTAAGATACAATTCAGTACCCTATCTTTAAGCTTGCTGTTAGGAGGGAATCTGCAGCTTGCAGTGAAAGCGCTTCCAGAGGGGAGTCTAATGAGGGCAAACATTTGATGGTAGCAGCTTCCCTGCAGGATATACTCTCTTTTCTGAAATCGCCTTATTAGCCGCAGTTAAGTTACAATTCAGTACCCTTTCCTAAAGCTTGCTGTTAGGAGGGAATCTGCAGCTTGCAGTGAAAGCGCTTCCAGAGGGGAGTCTAATGAGGGCAAACATTTGATGGTAGCAGCTTCCCTGCGGGAGATAGTCTCTTTGCCAAAACCGCATTATTAGGCGAAAGTAAGTTACAATTCAGTACCCTATCCTAAAGCTTGCTCTTAGGAGGGAATCTGCAGCTTGCAGTGAAAGCGCTTCCAGAGAGGAGTCTAATGAGGGCAAACATTTGATGGTAGCAGCTTCCCTGCGGGAGATACTGTCTTTGCCAAAATCGCATTAGTAGGCGAAAGTAAGATACAATTCAGTACCCTATCCTAAAGCTTGCTGTTAGGAGGGAATCTGCAGCTTGCAGTGAAAGCGCTTCCAGAGGGGAGTCTAACGAGGGCAAACATTTGATGGTAGCAGCTTCCCTGCAGGATATCCTCTCTTTTCCGAAATCGCCTTATTAGCCGCAGTTAAGTTACAATTCAGTACCACTTTCCTAAAGCTTGCTGTTAGGAGGGAATCTGCAGCTTGCAGTGAAAGCGCTTCCAGAGGGGAGTCTAATGAGGGCAAACATTTGATGGTAACAGCTCCCTGCGGGAGATATTCTCTTTGCCAAAATCGCCTTATTAGACGCAGTTAAGTTACAATTCAGTACAGTGTCCTACAGCTTGCTGTTAGGAGGGAATCTGCAGCTTGCAGTGAAAGCGCTTCCAGAGGGGAGTCTAATGAGGGCAAACATTTGATGGTAGCAGCTTCCCTGCGGGAGATATTCTCTTTGCCAAAATCGCCTTATTAGCCGCAGTTAAGTTACAATTCAGTACCCTATCCTAAAGCTTGCTGTTAGGAGGGAATCTGCAGCTTGCAGTGAAAGCGCTTCCAGAGGGGAGTCTAATGAGGGCAAACATTTGATGGTAGCAGCTTCCCTGCGGGAGATACTCTCTTTGCCAAAATCGCATTTTTAGGCGAAAGTAAGTTACAATTCAGTACCCTTTCCTAAAGCTTGCTGTTAGGAGGGAATCTGCAGCTTGCAGTGAAAGCGCTTCCAGAGGGGAGTCTAATGAGGGCAAACATTTGATGGTAGCAGCTTCCCTGCGGGAGATAGTCTCCTTGCCATAATCGCATTATTAGGCGAAAGTAAGTTACAATTCAGTACCCTATCCTAAAGCTTGCTGTTAGGAGGGAATCTGCAGCTTGCAGTGAAAGCGCTTCCAGAGGGGAGTCTAATGAGGGCAAACATTTGATGGTAGCAGCTTCCCTGTGGGAGATAGTCTCCTTGCCATAATCGCATTATTAGGCGAAAGTAAGTTACAATTCAGTACCCTATCCTAAAGCTTGCTGTTAGGAGGGAATCTGCAGCTTGCAGTGAAAGCGCTTCCAGAGGGGAGTCTAATGAGGGCAAACATTTGATGGTAGCAGCTTCCCTGCGGGAGATACTCTCTTTGCCAAAATCGCATTATTAGGCGAAAGTAAGTTACAATTCAGTACCCTTTCCTAAAGCTTGCTGTTAGGAGGGAATCTGCAGCTTGCAGTGAAAGCGCTTCCAGAGGGGAGTCTAATGAGGGCAAACATTTGATGGTAGCAGCTTCCCTGCGGGAGATACTCTCTTTGCCAAAACCGCATTATTAGGCGAAAGTAAGTTACAATTCAGTACCCTATCCTAAAGCTTGCTGTTAGGAGGGAATCTGCAGCTTGCAGTGAAAGCGCTTCCAGAGGGGAGTCTAATGAGGGCAAACATTTGATGGTAGCAGCTTCCCTGCGGGAGATACTCTCTTTGCCAAAATCGCATTTTTAGGCGAAAGTAAGATACAATTCAGTACCCTATCCTAAAGCTTGCTGTTAGGAGGGAATCTGCAGCTTGCAGTGAAAGCGCTTCCAGAGGGGAGTCTAACGAGGGCAAACATTTGATGGTAGCAGCTTCCCTGCAGGATATCCTCTCTTTTCCGAAATCGCCTTATTAGCCGCAGTTAAGTTACAATTCAGTACCCTTTCCTAAAGCTTGCTGTTAGGAGGGAATCTGCAGCTTGCAGTGAAAGCGCTTCCAGAGGGGAGTCTAATGAGGGCAAACATTTGATGGTAGCAGCTTCCCTGCGGGAGATATTCTCTTTGCCAATATCGCCTTATTAGACGCAGTTAAGTTACAATTCAGTACAGTGTCCTACAGCTTGCTGTTAGGAGGGAATCTGCAGCTTGCAGTGAAAGCGCTTCCAGAGGGGAGTCTAATGAGGGCAAACATTTGATGGTAGCAGCTTCCCTGCGGGAGATATTCTCTTTGCCAAAATCGCCTTATTAGCCGCAGTTAAGTTACAATTCAGTACCCTATCCTAAAGCTTGCTGTTAGGAGGGAATCTGCAGCTTGCAGTGAAAGCGCTTCCAGAGGGGAGTCTAATGAGGGCAAACATTTGATGGTAGCAGCTTCCCTGCGGGAGATACTCTCTTTGCCAAAATCGCATTATTAGGCGAAAGTAAGTTACAATTCAGTACCCTATCCTAAAGCTTGCTGTTAGGAGGGAATCTGCAGCTTGCAGTGAAAGCGCTTCCAGAGGGGAGTCTAATGAGGGCAAACATTTGATGGTAGCAGCTTCCCTGCGGGAGATAGTCTCCTTGCCATAATCGCATTATTAGGCGAAAGTAAGTTACAATTCAGTACCATCCTAAAGCTTGCTGTTAGGAGGGAATCTGCAGCTTGCAGTGAAAGCGCTTCCAGAGGGGAGTCTAATGAGGGCAAACATTTGATGGTAGCAGCTTCCCTGCGGAGATACTCTCTTTGCCAAAATCGCATTATTAGGCGAAAGTAAGTTACAATTCAGAACCCTTTCCTAAAGCTTGCTGTTA